>NC_135183.1:13480839-13733339 GCF_041146795.1 Maylandia zebra
TAACTGAAATGCCTTCCTGTTCAACTGAAATGCCTTCCTGTTTAACTGAAATGCCTTCCTGTTCAACTGAAATGCCTTCCTGTTCAACTGAAATGCCTTCCTGTTCAACTGAAATGACTTGGTTTTTCAGTAGTGTGTGTGAGAGCGTTTCAGTAGTGTGTGTGAGAGCTAAAATTTCAGTAGTGTGTGTGAGAGCGTTTCAGTTGTGTGTGTGAGAGCGTTTCAGTAGTGTGTGTGAGAGCTAAAATTTCAGTAGTGTGTGAGAGCGTTTCAGTAGTGTGTGTGTGAGAGCGTTTCAGTAGTGTGTGTGAGAGCGTTTCAGTAGTGTGTGTGAGAGCTAAAATTTCAGTAGTGTGTGTGAGAGCGTTTCAGTAGTGTGTGTGAGAGCTAAAATTTCAGTAGTGTGTGTGAGAGCGTTTCAGTTGTGTGTGTGAGAGCGTTTCAGTTGTGTGTGTGAGAGCTAAAATTTCAGTAGTGTGTGTGAGAGCGTTTCAGTAGTGTGTGTGAGAGCGTTTCAGTTGTGTGTGTGAGAGCTAAAATTTCAGTAGTGTGTGTGAGAGCGTTTCAGTAGTGTGTGTGAGAGCGTTTCAGTAGTGTGTGTGAGAGCGTTTCAGTAGTGTGTGTGAGAGCTAAAATTTCAGTAGTGTGTGTGAGAGCGTTTCAGTAGTGTGTGTGAGAGCGTTTCAGTAGTGTGTGTGAGAGCGTTTCAGTAGTGTGTGAGAGAGCGTTTCAGTAGTGTGTGTGAGAGCTAAAATTTCAGTAGTGTGTGTGAGAGCGTTTCAGTAATAATGTCCCTTACGGCACCTCATATTTGTACGTGTTTTGGAGGTTTCACGTGCTTTGTCTCTAGGGGCCACTGTAAATATACTTATATTTATTCACTCCACATAAATTTTCAGCGTTTTCCTTTTAAACAAATTTAAAGTGAAACAACACAAAACACTACAAACCACAACACAGTAAAATATAAATTAAAATATGGGAAAAAAAAAAGAAAAGAAAAGAAAAAAAAGAACGCCCAGATCTTTAATTAAGGGAAAGGTTGGCATTTAGAAATATTAATATCACACTCAACTGACTGCGTTTTATCTTCTCATTGCACTGATGGGTGGGCAGTTCTTAGGTGCCTGTGCATGTTGTCTGTGGAGCCAGCTCTGTATGATATCCTTTTCTTGTAGACTCTACACTCTGCCTTTGTTTTGTCAATAAGATTGAAATGGTTCCAGACTTTGCTTCTTTTCTTGGTGTCACTCATTTTCTTTACTGTAGCTTTCCAATGTGACGGTGTTGTGTCTTGTTGTTGCTCCCGGCTCTCTTTCTTTCCCTCTCCCTCCTGCTCTTGTTGTGTGCTACTGCTGTTGTGAGTGTAACTACTGCCCCCTCAGCTCAGGGCTGAGGAGAGGGGGGAGGGGCAGTGTTGCCAACTCCTCAGTATGGAAAATCGCTATTGGTTGTCCTAAAAGTCGCTAGAAGTCGCTAAATGACGTCATCGCCTAATTTGCATAATTGGTCATACTAATGTAATTGTAACCTATGTTGTTGGAGAGAGAAATAACAGTTTCTCTGGTGGAGTTACTTTGTGTGTGTTTATAAGTAGTTTTAAACCTTGTGATCCACAAAACAGCATAAGAGTCAAAAAAGAACTGACTGCGTTACAGTCAGTGCGGGAGCAGCGGCTTCGCTCATGCGCGATTCATTTGCAGTTCGGACGCATCTCCTGCCCTGATAGCAGCTGGGGGAGGACTATCCTCCACCCGAGAGTGCTTTGGAACAGGCGAGGTGCCCACGGCAGCACCCGCTGCTTGTTGAGAGTAAAAGCAATACGCGCTTTCACGCCAAAAAGTCGTCATAAATAAGTCTCCAATAACACCAGAAAAAGTCACCAGATTTGTCGCTAGTCGCTTTTTAGAAAAAAATTCGCTAAGGGGGTCTGAAAACTCGCTAAATATAGTGAAAAGTTGCTAAGCTGGTAACACTGGGGAGGGGCGCAAACACAAGGGTGACTTGCAGTGTCAGAAAGAGAGGGCAAGAGAAAGAAAAAAAAGAAAATAAAAAGGAAACCACGGCTCCCAATAAGGAGCCGGCTCATATTGTTCACTTCAAAGATCCGGCTCTAAGAGCCATTTCGTTCGCTACTGAGCTCTCAGCTGACAATGCTGCAGGAGGTCAGGTTGGCTTGCCTAAGGTCCCAGCAGATGACGTAGGAGGCTGGGTTGGCTCAGCACTCTGACAAAACAGTCTTAGTAATTATTATTCCAGACTCAGGAGGTGTGGGAGAAAAACAGTATTTTTTGAACACAGGCCCAAAAACAGGAAACACAGTCTGTGAAGGAATAATCCTGGGAAGAGGTTTGTTAGAAGGTGGAGTATGAGTATGGTGGAGTAAAGTCCAATATTAGCAGATGTAAGGAGTCCAGTAACCAGAGGAGGCCAGAGATCAGGCGTTGAAGCCTGTGAGCGACTGCTTTCTGGTACTCCCAATTGGGCCTTTACAGCCACTGCTCACATTACTTTTGCACCATGAAAACCATATCCTCCTGGACGAATGAGTGAGTACTGCTGGGACCATGTTGTGGTCCGTCGTTCTGTCATGTTTAGTGCTGTGGCAGACAGGAGTAGGACCCATATGCAGGACTCTAAACCAAGGAGTGAACTCAGGGAGGCAGCTTTACTATGCTGTAAAAACTGGAACACTAAGTATAAGAAACAACCAAAACCAGGAAACTGGGAAACTAGTAATAGGAAATAGGAGCATGGAGGAAACACACAGCTACCAGGAACACGAGGTGCACAGAGAAAAGACAAAGCAACATTGGACAACACAACAACAGGCAGAGGAAACCAAAGAGCTTAAATACACGGTGGAGTAATGAGGGAAAAGCAGAAACACATGGGGAACACAGCTGGGAGAGATCACACACAAGGAGACAAGGACCAAGCAAAACTGAATACACTGAACACAGGACAAGGAACTATATATATATATAAAAAACAGGAAACACACAGACAGAAACTCAGACTCAAGATATGCGAGCCTAACACAGTGACTGGGGAGATGTATGACTAACCATGGAGACAGAACTTAACATACACGAGAGACAAGAAAGGCTACACATGGAGGCACGAAAAGGGCAAAAAGACTAAAAGAAACAAGAAAAGTAAAAGAAGAACTAGAAATACAAGTTACTAAACTAGGAAAAACCTGGAAACAGAACCATAAACAATTCTAAATCACAGAGGATCATTTAAACCTAATATTGCATAAACGCTGGGTCACAGACCCAGTGCCATGACAAGGTCTTTTGACGTCATGAAGGACTTTCCAAAGCTCGTCAATCGATGTTGGCTTAAACAAAAAACAAAGATTATTTTAGAATATATTAAATATTACAATAAAGTCACAGGAAAGAAAGAAGCAAAATAGACTCCTAATTCCACTTGTAAACATATACAGAATTATTGAAATCTGATATGATTGGAGAAAATAAAATCATGCAAGTAAAGAGAGAGAGAGAGTTCTTTGGATTACAACTGACATGTATCAATAAGAAGAGTGATTTGCTGTCCATTTTCTTTTCTTTCTGTTTTATTGTTTAAAACTGACTGTGAGCCAGTGTTATCACCAGGACCTGTGGGGAAAGGTTAGTGTAGCGGTAGACTACTGTTCCCATAAGGCTGTGTGTGGGGGGAGCTTCCGGGTTAGGAGTAAAGTTGGAACACATCACCCGAACACGCTGCGTCCAGTGTCATCATTTATACGTGGTGTCAGAAGTGCGAACGGCGGTCTCCACAGTTTTTTTTTTCTTCTTCTTCTTTTTCGAGTACAGTACGGTGCAGTTAACTGCGAGAGAAGTTTTCGCATCGGTAACCCGAACAAGACCGGCAAGCAGGTGAAGCGTGGCCGAGGCTGTGACCGGCGCTAGCAACAGGGCGCGTGCGCGCGCGCGGTCGAGCACGAGCTTCACATGTCGGAAGGAGGAGACGAGGTCGGCGCACCGGAAAGCTTGGATTCTGAACGCGAGGAAGCCAGGGATCCACACGTCACGATGGCGACCACGGTACAAATAACACCCCCAGAAACATTTGACTTTTCTCATCCTGCCGAATGGCCAAAGTGGATCAGAAGGTTCGAAAGATTTCGCATTGCAACTGCTCTTGATAACAAATCAGACGAGTATCAAGTTAATGCACTCCTGTACGCTATGGGAGACGCTGCTGCTGATGTTTTGGCAGTTTTACCACTGTGCGATGCAGATAAAAAGAAATATGCAACTGTCAAAGAGGCATTTGACAAACATTACGTAGGAAAACACAACGTAATTTTTGAAAGAGCACAGTTTAACTCCAGACGGCAACAGGAAGGGGAAAGTACAGAGTCGTTCATCACTGCTATGCACAAACTTGCAGAAAATTGTGCATTTGGAGCACTCAAAGACAAACTCATAAGGGACAGAATTGTAGTTGGCATAAAAGACAAAAGACTGTCCGAGCTGCTGCAAATGGACTCAGAGTTGACTCTTGCTAAAGCCATTGAGAAAGTTAGGCAGAGCGAAACGGTAAAGAAACAACAATCAATACTTCACAGCAGCGCGGCAGTGGAGAAAACACTGAACATGGACACAATACGGACAAATACAACACGCGGGAAAACGCAGACGTGGCAGAAGAAAGAACAAAAGCCAATCAAACAAAGTGGAAAGGAATGTGGCCGCTGTGGTCGCAAGAACAAACACTCATGGAAAGAATGTCCAGCCAAAGAGGTACAGTGTCGAAAATGTCAGAAAAAAGGGCACTTTGCTGCGGTCTGTCGCAGTAGTGAAGCTACAGCACTACGCGAAGTGACAGAAAATCAGAACGATGCAGACAGCGAGGATTGTGTGTTCTTGGGTGAAGTAGAGACTGGGAGGTCACAGCCCTGGGTGCAAAAGGTCAAGTTAAATGGGGAAAATGTATATTTTAAACTTGACACAGGGGCGGATGTTACATCTATTCCAGAGGGTTTGTACAGTCCAGACAGGGATGGTAAGCTGCAGAGACCCAGAAAGAAGTTACTAGGGCCGGGCAGTAACCCACTTAATGTTAAAGGCTGCTTCGAGGCACAGCTAGCAGTGAAAGGGCGCAGTGTTTCTCAAGACGTCTACCTTGTGTCAGGTCTAGTACAGCCACTGCTAAGCAGGCCAGCGTGTGAGGCTCTGGGTCTTGTGTACAGAGTAAGCACAGTAACGGAATCGGCGACAGATTTCAGGGCAGCATACCCAGACGTTTTTAAAGGTTTAGGCGTGCTGAGGGAGCCTTATCACATTGAGATAGAGCAAGGAGCTGTACCAATAGCCCTATCTGCCCCAAGACGTGTTCCTCTTCCCCTCAGAGATGCAGTGAGAAATGAGCTGCACAGAATGGAAGAAATGGGTGTTATCTCCAAAGTCACTGAGCCTACAGAGTGGTGTTCTGGCATGGTAGTGGTCCCCAGACCAGCAGGAAAGCCCCCCAGAATATGTGTGGACCTCACACCCCTGAACACAGTAGTCAAAAGAGAAAGACACATCCTCCCAGCAGTAGATCAAACACTAGCGATGATGAAAGATGCTAAAGTGTTCACAAAGCTCGACGCCCGGTCTGGATTCTGGCAAATTCCGCTCACGCCAGAGTCAAGGCCACTCACTACCTTCATCACGCCTTTTGGAAGGTTTCAGTTCAACCGCCTTCCTTTTGGCATTGCATCGGCGCCGGAACATTTCCAAAGGCGAATGTCACAGATGCTGGAAGATTTTGAAGGGGTGATTTGTCACGCCGATGATGTGCTTGTATACGGCAGAGACAGGCAGGAGCACGACCAGAGGTTGCACTGTGTGCTCCAAATGTTTCATAAGGAGGGTCTCACTCTGAATGAGAAGTGTGAGTTTGCTAAAAGTCAAATAATCTTTGTGGGACACAAAGTGTCAGCAACAGACATTGAGGCTGATCCCAACAAGATAACAGCAATCCAGCAGCTGCCGCAGCCTCAGAGTGTGGAAGATGTGCGCCGTCTCATGGGCATGGCCAACTATCTTGCCAAGTTTATGCCACAATTAGCCACAATCACCACACCATTAAAGGAACTGCTAAAAGACAGAAATGACTGGATATGGGCGGAGCCACAGGAAACAGCATTTAGGAGACTAAAAGGGATATTAAGCTCTCCAGAAGTGCTCGCTCAGTACTCCAACTCAGCAGATACACGAGTCGCTGCAGATGCATCGCCATACGGTGTCGGGGCTGTTCTCACTCAGAAACAGTCTGACAACTCCTGGCGACCGGTCACATATATCTCAAGAGGTCTCACAGACACAGAGAAACGCTACGCGCAGATAGAAAAGGAGGCGCTAGCTGTAACGTGGACGTGTGAACGACTGTCATCTTACCTCATGGGCTTACAGTTCACTCTAATCACAGATCACAAACCCCTGGTCCCTCTTCTGAACACAAGAGGCCTGGATGACCTGCCTCCACGCATCCTGAGATTCCGCCTCAGGCTGCTGCGCTTTACTTTCACCATTGTCCATGTTCCAGGGAAAAACCTTGTCACTGCTGATGCTCTCTCACGAGCACCGCTGGCAGGGCCTCCTTCTGCTGGGGATCTTCAGCTGGAAAAAGAGGTGGAGGTTTTCGTGGACGGTGTAGTTTCCCATCTCCCAGCAACAGATAAAAGGCTGGAGGAGATTAAGTTGGCGCAGGAAATGGATGACCTGTGTAGAAAGGTGGTGTATCAATGTGGGACAGGCTGGCCAGAAAAAGGTAAACTAGATCCAGAGTTAAAGGGATACTGGCAATACAGAATGGACTTCAATCTAGTCCATGGTCTTCTCATGAAAGGGGAGAGACTTGTGATACCACCTCAAATGAGAGCGGAGGTTTTGTCACGTTTGCATGAAGGCCACCAGGGCGTTTCAAAATGCAGGGCCAGAGCAAAAGAGTCTGTGTGGTGGCCGGGCATCTCAACCCAAATACGTCAAATGGTAGACAGGTGCGAAACATGTCAAAAACATAGGTTACAGTGCCGTGAACCAATGCTGGCAACTCCTGTTCCCGACCGCCCATGGCAAAAAGTCGGCATGGATCTGTTCGAGTGGTCAAAGAAACACTTCCTGCTGATTATTGATTTTTTCTCAAGGTACATTGAGATAGCTGAACTGAGACACACAACTGCAGAGGTCACTATTAATGCTGTAAAAGAAGCCTTTGCAAGACATGGTGTTGCCGAGACTGTGGTATCGGATAACGGGCCACAATTTTCATCAGAACAGTTCAAGCACTTTGCCAAAGAGTACCAGTTCGCACATGAAACGAGCAGCCCTAGGTACCCCCAAGCCAACGGGGAGGCAGAACGCGCTGTTCGTACCATTAAAGACTTGTGGAAAAAGGACTGTGACTACACCAGAGCACTGCTAGCGTACAGGGCCACCCCACTGGAACATGGGCTCTCGCCAGCGCGGTTGCTTATGGGGAGACACCTGCGGACCACGCTGCCACAGGCTGTGGCAAAGCTGGTGCCAAAGTGGCCTGACCTACAGGCTTTTCGAAAAAAAGATGAGGAGGGGAGGCGTGAGCAGGCAAAACACTACAACCGCAGACATAGAGTCAGACCACTTCCGGAACTATCGTCAGGACAGAAAGTGTGGATTACCACTGAAGGAACTACCGGAGCAGTAGTTGGACCTGCCAGTGCTCCCAGATCCTATGTGGTAGAGACAGACAGGGGTTTTCTGAGGAGAAATAGGAGCCACCTCAGACCAACAGGGACTATTACCAGATCTGGTCGAGTGGTGAGACCTCCTGAAAGACTGGATGTGTAATTCTCTGAAGTTATCCATTCATGCCCTATTCAAAGCTGGGTTAAGCTGTCAGAGATGTTTACAATAATGTGTTTTGTTTAAATGTAAGTGAACAAATGAGGGATGTGTATAATTTTCATGTTTCATGATGTTCCCCATTTCTGTTCTAGTGAGCTGTTTGAGACGTTATGAAGTATGTCTTTAGCTAAAAGGAGGAGGTGTAGCGGTAGACTACTGTTCCCATAAGGCTGTGTGTGGGGGGAGCTTCCGGGTTAGGAGTAAAGTTGGAACACATCACCCGAACACGCTGCGTCCAGTGTCATCATTTATACGGTTAGTAGATAGTACTGCACAGGTTCAGCATGATGTCTGCATGTGCTGAGGTTGGGGGAATTTCCTGAAACTGAACAGGGTGGCCCTGTCTGTGCAAGTCCTGGCTCCTCAAGCTCACCATTTGTGATAATGAAATTTTCAGAGAGCAGATTTTGTCTTTCTGACACATCAAGGGAAGCTGTGAAAAGACCATTTTCCCAGCGAAGACATCTGAGGGGGGAAAAGCAGCTGAAACAAATGTGTTTCATCAGGGGAGAGACAGCCTGAAAGGCTATTCAAAACAATCCCATTTGCAGGAGATTTCCATTATCACATCTGTGATGGAGGACACCAGCAGGGGAGAGAAGATCACAAAATGAATCTCATCTAAAGTAATAAATGTGGTCTGCAAAAATGCTGACTTTTAAAGAGTCGGTCTGTTTTTTAATCTGTGGTTAGCTGGCTAGTAGTACTTATGGATACATTTGAGATGCAGATCTGTTGACATCAAGGAACAGTTTGTCTTTATTAACATTTTTAATTTAAAAAAATGGAACTGAAACTTTGATTTCTATGTGATCAATTTAAAATGGAATCACTCCATCACTGATAATACCAGGTAAACTTCTGACATGTTTAGAATATGGCAGCAGCAGAGAGTGGGATTGTTTAATGATTCATGGCGGTGGTGACTGAGGAACTGAGTGATTTTGCTGATTGGATTCAGACAGGTACCCTTGGAGTGCATGGGAAGGAGAGAGCACAAGGGGAATGCATTAATTTTCTATTGATCAAAGTCACGTTACTATCAGCTGATGCAAACAAAAAGGTCGCAGTCACTCCCTGAGAAGAACTCCCACACTGAGAGAAAATGTGCATGAGTGCAAATTAAAAAAAAAAAGTCCACCAATAAAACTACATCAGAATTTAAATTATAATTAATTTAATGTCAAGCCATTAGGCACTTTTTTTGTTTTTGTTTTTTGCCACTCACTAGCATAATTATAAAGAACAAAAAAATACTGTATACTGTATAAACAATATGTTTTGGAAGTTAAAATAAAACAGGATTTCCTATGAATCCAAAATACGTCAGGTGTAGTACATCGTAGTACTTGAGAGACATCACTTGCATGTTATGTTTATCAAATGACAAATATAAATGATCCCCCAGTGTTCAATTGCTTCATAGAAACTACCCTCCAGTGAAATTGTGGTAAACCACAGGGACAATGACAGCTGTTGAGAGAACACCAAAAACGAGCTGATCTTTAAAATGATCGACTGTAAACTCACAGCACTTTCAAAAGGTACACTTTAGTCAGAACAGAATTTATGTTCTGTCAAGAGTAATCCATATTTGGCTGTTCGGCTCAACTCTAGATGCTCCCTGTCCATCCCAGATATTGGAACAGTGGCAACAGCAACATTAATTGAAACTTCAGCCACAAACTCCCTTTCATGTTATTTGTTATTAGATTTACTGTTCTTTCCCTTTTCTACTAACTTGCCTTGAAGTTCCAGGTGCAGCGGTGTGCTCTGCCTTTGGGCAGAGTATTCAGCCAGACAGTCCTTCCTGGACCCTCTCCATCTCATCAGCCGTGCAGTATTTGAAGGCTGGATGGGCAGTATCTCTGAAAGATTGTCTTCATCTCATTGGTGGTAATCAGGCTCTCCATGTTTGCTTTCCATCTTTTGTTGTTAGTGTAGTTTTTCTGTCTGCTCCAGTTGTCGTCACCGTGTTCCTCACACTGCATTCAGATTCTCAGACCGTTCCATGGTTCACTTGATACTTGCATACAGGCAGAAACCTGACATAGAGGCAGTGAACTAAACAGGCTGTGGAGAATATGACAGCACTAGCTAGATGCCAGACTGGTAGCAGTCTGGCTACTCTGGATGAGTGTCAGTTGGGAAAACTTTGCAACCCCTTTTTTGTTTTTAGAACTACCTTAATTCTTTAAGGCTACAAAATCCTCCTAGATTTCAGTCCATATTGACATCATAGTGTTAAGCAGTTGCTGCAGATCTGTTAACTATACTACACATCTATGACACAAAACTCCGACAGTCCTGTACTGAACTGAAGATCTGGTGAATATGAGGCTGTTCAAGGACACTGAACTTTTTATGATATTCAAGAAATCAGTTTGACATGAACTGCGCTGTAAGGTTGCGCTGTAAGTCTTTCAAACTGAAATGACACAGCGGCTCACCATAAACCCTTAATCAGTCATTTAGTGCAGGAAAACAAAGCAACAAATCCGTTATTAAACAAAAACAGTTTGGATCATTACACTTGCTGGGGAATTCCCTGTGCCAGATGTGCTGTGCCTGTGAGTTCAGCTGTGGGACAGACACATCTGAACATTAACTTACACAGTGACAGCTTCACTTTATTGCTCATTAAGAAGAGTAATTAGCTAAGCTGAGCTAGAAATGCCTCTAGGACTTTATTGTGAATACAGAATGAATCCCCATTACTGTCTCGGTAAAAATCTGCCCCATACCTCCTTTGAGGTGAGCATCAGAATACTGTGGACTGTGGTCGGGGGTGGGACGTGGTGGTCACTGATATGGATTTCATCTGGCAACAGGTCAGCTGGAAATTGCAGTCTTTCCAATTGGTGTTCTCCTCCAACAGTCCATCATAAATGTTATGTTAAATGTTGATCATAAATTAACCATTAGGTGCACCAATATCAAATGTCCTAGGAAGCACTATACAGTATTTTAATGGTACACGAATAACATGTAAAATACATATTTTTTTTTATCAAATTAGATGGAAAACAAACAGATTACATTTAAATATGGTCAGAAGTTGCATATAGCTCAATTAGAAACAAAATACATCGGATTTTTATACTTCCTATACCTATCTATATCAGAGTTAACCTGTGAAGTAAAATAAAACACTAAGTTCAGAGAACAATCGACTTTATAAATAATACTAATGTAATAAACAATTTAATGTAACACATGATTATAATTGGAATAATACTGAACTAAAGTATCTGTGGGATCTAGCAGCATTATATGCAATTTCAAGTCAGTTCATACATACATAATTTGGGTTCTGTCATACTGTCTTGTTTATTAAATAATGTCAGCACCAATGTCAAATTGTCAACTTGGCTTATGTTATGTTGCTAATTGGTAGCTTGCATTAAAGCTGGAAGGACAGAAAGGTTTACCTTTACCAACAATGTCAAAATGTAATAGTTAACATGTGTCTGGGTGACACATATTTTGAGATAATTTTTCAGTGAATCCAAAATTATAAAGAAAATTTTTTTTTATACTGCATAGCTTAATTTTAAACCACCACAGAATTTAACAAATCAATTACTGTAACTTAAAGGTAGCTATAGCTAACCAGTACTAACCTTAAACTCCTTTTCCGATGTTCAATAAAAATGAACTATTGTTTGGTAATCAAAAATCTGGAAAAATGTATTTGTTATCTAACAAAAGAAGGGAACAGCTAAGTCCTGTTGAAAACTACAGTTTATTGGTTGCTGAAAAAAACACAGCTAGTAACTATAGTAGAGAAACTTGTAATATTTGAGACACAAATGTAACTTGGAAAAAGAATTACCTTCAAAATGTAATATAGATATACTGGGATGTTACTTTTAGAACACAGATGCAGTTAAAAGGGTAATTAGCGTGTTGCTTAGGCTAGCCATAAATACCCAGCAGCAGTTTCAGAAGCTAGCGCAGCATAGAGTCTTGATCCATTACTTATACATATATACACATGTATACATGTGTGACTCACAGTAATTACACTAAAAAGAACATAATAGTCCACAAGGAAGGTGAACCGACAACAAGATACATAAGGCACAATCAAAGTCCCAAATAATGCAAACCTTTCATTCAGGCAGTGATCACAGAGACAGTCACATGAGGAGCAGGCAAAAAATAAACAAAAACAAAAAACATCCAAAAAGGTCCAAATCTATGACTGCATTTTAAATATATAATATTTCTAAAATGTGTCTCAGTAAGTCAGCTAAGGAAATCCCAACCCTTTGAGTGTAATAAGACAGTAGGCATTTAAGTTTAAACAGTCTCTGCTTTGGTTATGATCCTTCTATTGTAACTTTGTGATCCCTCAGCATGCAGCCGTTGCAATGATACATTAAAAGTGAACAGCGAGTCAGTCTGTCCCAAATGTCAGCTGGCACCACTAAAAGCAGTTTCCATCAGAAACACAAAGGCACATGTTCGTCCTGAACGTAGAAACGCCTTAAACTGCTGCTTTCAGACTGATAGCCGTGACCTGAGAGATAAAAATATGCACAATTCACTCACTGAATTCATGTACACCTTTCTTTTTCCATTTGGAATATTAAGAGCAAAATGCAAACAGTAAAGTCAATTTTTTAAATTAATCTCCTAGAGAACAGGGATTTCTCTGATGTGATTAATGCTGTGGAAATAGTGACTGGTTGACATATCAAGGGATAATGATCATGGTAGGTAAATCCAGATTTTGCGTCACCTGTAGCTTTTTAGAGCTGGCATGTGCTGTCACAAAGACACACATAAGCACTTTCATTATGTACATGCTACCCAGAATATGAATCAGTATCATTCTCCATATTCATATAGTTAAATTAATGAAAAATGTAAATAATTATTTATTGTCACCTAAGGTCTAACAATACATGTTATAGATGACTCTGCAATTCTCTGAGCTTCAGAAACAGATAAAGTGGGTCACTGTAAAATCAATAAGAGCAACAATGTCCCCCCTAAAATTATTTATACCCACTGACAACAACAAATAAAACTATAGAAATATACTGCTGTTTAAACTCTGGAATAATGCCTTCCAGAAATGTATCTACATACAATTATTTTTCTCGTTGAAACCAAGCACACCATTGTTTTTCTTGTGATATTACCAATAAGTTTGATGTGTCACATGGCCCTCTTCCTATTGAAAAAACAAAAGTTGTATCCAAGATGGCCGACTTCTAAATGGCCACCATGGTCACCACCCATCTTGAGGAGTTTGCCCCCTCACATATACTAATGTGCCACAAACAGGACTTTAATATCGCCAACCATTCCCATTTTATTACGGTGTATCCATATAGATGGCCCACCCTGTAATGAAGAGTGGGAACTTAACTTTGAGGCAAAAATAAACAACCTTGTGCTCAGGATAAAACAAACTTGAGAGAAGTTTGAAATACAGTAAGTCTGCTTTGCTCACCAGACAAGAGGGGATCAATAAACACTGAGGTTATTGAATTAGTTCCAAAAACTCGTAACTGCAGTTCTGTAAGTTATGGCACAACAAAACTTAAGCACATCAATGCAACATACATTTGAACCAGGCAGCTTCTTTAATAAATGCAGCAACCTTGGTTCCCCAACAGGGTTGAACACCCATAGGACAACCACAATCACATAACAACTCCAACAAATCTTAAATTGTACAATACAGTTCAATTTTCATGACTCGTGAAAACAATACCAATGAACCTCTTCCAAGCTGCACCTTGAAAAACCTACACCTTGTCACCTTGAAGAAAATTTGGCAAAACTGTTTCTTATCATATCATATGCATATTTACCTGGGATCTGACACCACAGCAATGCAAAATTTTAATATGCACTAAAATGTCATGCTTGATTCTTGAATTGCAGCTACAGAAGACACCAAGGCTATCTGCTCAACCAATCAAAATACTTTCACTTTAAACTGCGACAAACTGCAATGATTCCCACGTCTCTTTTATTTGACGCAATAAGCTTTAATGTTTAAAGAACACCTTAGAAATAAATAGCAGCACAGAGAGCACACTCAGTGATTAAAATACTTAACTAGAATTTAAATGTTTATTTTACGGCTCTGTGTGCTAAATCACCAGATTAATGATCATGCCTTGTCCTTCTGACAGTGTCGAATTTTATTAGTATAGTTTATGTTCTTTATTGACTTTTAATGACCATTTTATGTTTTTGTTGTAGATGTCACAGGGATAATTTTCAGTGGAAGAGTCATAAGATCCATGAAATGAAATGGTCAAATGCTGCCAATGCCACGGCTTTTGTGTAAATGCGCAATTGAATACCTGGGTTATATAGCCAGTTAACGACCAGTTTCATTTATCCTGACTGACAATTAGGGTAAGGGAATCCAGATAATGGAAAGATATCCTGGTATCCTGAACAAGCTTTGTAGTATAGGGCCCTGAACTTGTTTTGTTTTTGATATCTTTAATTTCTCTTTGCTATTTGGGATTAATTGGACCTGATATTGTAAGTCACCATTGTTTTGCGAAGTATAAAAACAATATTTTGAATATAAAGATGTATAAGATGCAGTAATGAGGACATGTGGTGTCAGGAAGGAAGAAAGTTTTTTTTGTAGTTGATGATATTATAGGGTTCCTTATGTTAGATTAAATGGATTTAAATAGAATTAAATGTGACCAGTCTCACATCTATGTCCGGAAAGTGCCTTCATCTACATGATAGTAGGCTTAGAAGGCAATGATAATCCAGTGTGGTCTGTGTTAAATAGAAAGTATTCTCAGTGTGCTTTAAATACATACAATTTTATTGCAAGTGAGGTTTAAGATGTTCATTTCACAGGAAATGTCAACGAAAAGGGCAAAGAGTTGCAGATAAGGATCACGGAGAACACGTGCTGATAGTGGATCCACTTTGTGAGACTTGTCTCAGGGATCTGTGACCTTGACAACAACGCTGGTTGTGTTACTTATACAGATACTCCATACAAATTCGCATTCAATTCAAATTCTCTTCTAATGTGAGCAACACAGGGAAACAGCATTAAGCAGCAACTTTTTAACTTTTGTAGCTGATTAATTAGTCTGTAATTAAAGGACTTGAACATATTTGTGATTGTGCTAAGAGTAATCTGGTGTTCAGATCCCAGAAGATCTATGTGACAAACTTGAGATTTTGACAGTCCTGATATAATTCACGGTTTAACCCTCACTACCTTATATGTTTCATGGTCAGTTGGATTGTTTGGGGTTTTTCCAATTGTGGCTGTCCACCCCTTTGGCGTGGAGCTTCCCACGTCTCACCTGGGCCTTGTCTACGTGCAATCAGCAGGAGGGCTTTTTAAACCCGGAGCAGTCTGCCATTCCTTGCCAGTTTGTTATGTGCCTTCCAGCAGTAACTGGACAGCTCACTTGTATAACTGTGGTAGTTGACTTTTCCTCATGTAACCTTATTCTCCCTGTGTACAGAGAGTGTCACTTCCATAATTTGGACTTGCCAGGAGTGAACTTCCTTTCCTCTGCTCTGGGAATCTCTGGCTGCCTTCCCTGCCTGCTTGCCTGCTCTCCTGCCTGCCACTGCATCCCGGATAATCTGGCTGCTCAACTACCTCTGAACACTTCCACAGACCTCCCCTCCTCAGAGCCCTGCAAGTATGAAGAAAAAACTCACCAGCAAACTCCTTTCTGTTACCAGCTCCTTACCTCATGACAAAAAATGCTTCTCCATCTTCTTGCAGACCCCTCCTCATTCCTCTGTTCCTCGTTGCCACTCTCCCCTCTGTGATCCAGCCCTTAGGATCCCCTCTCCAGAACCAGTTGATTATTTCAGTTAAATAAAATCTCTATAAATAGTTTCCTGGTGTGTCTGCATTTCAGGCAAACCGCTCAGTTTTATGACAATATGACCTCTTTTTTTTTTTAAATTAAGAGATTTAAGGGAAAAGTCTAATTGCAATCTTTGCAATACAGAACTGACTCAACTGGTTGCATTCTGATAGTATTTCCTATATGAGAGGAGATGCCAAAGTTGCCATTTTATGCTGTCCTGCAGAAACTATGTCCCTGTTTGTGAAGGAACTTTACAAGAGTAGTGAATGGGAATTCTATTTAATGTGAATTTCTGTCTCGATAGCAACAGATTCATAAAAGAATCTGATTTTTCTTATTGTCACCTTGACATATAAATTTACCTTATAGATGGCAATACATTACAAGTGTTTACAGACCTGATCCCCATCTTTGAAACAATTATTTCAAAGGCAACAAGATCATAAGTTCACTGCACACGATGATCAAGAACCAAGGAATGTTAATGAAATTCAGTGACATGCGGTGGTGACAGGCAAAATGAATGGATACAAAGACAGCAGGATTCTTCGATAATTTTATGCTTTGTCCTGTGGTCTTTTGAGACCACAGGACAAAGCATGTGAGAGTAATTTCTGATTAATGAGTCTGTTGACTGACAAATGATGGGTTTGTAACTACTTTAGAGGATTAGATACACAACCAGAGCCTGGAGTGGTGATGAGGACTAAGACACGTTGTATCTCAAAATCCTCCTAAATATCTTTTTTCCCCATGCCCATATGGAAAAGAAATAGTAAAAACTTATATGATTTACTCATGAAAGTGGCCACTTTCATTACTTTCATATATTGTTTTAGTAAGTATCCAAAACATACAAGTTTCATTATATAATTTTTCAATGGATCTTATATCTATTTTCACTCTTGTATGCTTTTCATACTTGTTTCACACAAGACAGATACAAACTTTATAAGATTTATATATATCTTTTCCATATGGGTGAGCCCAGGTTTGTTTACTTTTGTTTCTTGAATGTATTTTCAGAGCAGTAATTTTTACACAATATGTGATGAGGTATTCTTTCTTTCTTTTGTGTAATCATTCAGTTTCATGAAGGCAAGACTGATCAAACCTGTTATCCAGTTTTTTGTCGTCAGGGTACACCAAATTAAAGGTTTTGTAAGATCTTTTAATCTAAAGCCATAAGGCTAACACAATTCACCAAAAATCCTGCGACTCTTCATTGACAATAAATCCTAAGTTATTTTATACAACTGCTTTTTAAGCACTCTTAAGGTTTCCCCTGAAACATATGACATTTGTTAAGTGCAAAAATGTTAAAAAAAAATAAAACAGCTGTTGAACTCTAACATGTTCATTTGAAGGGAAATGTCAAGAAAAAGGGTGAAGAGCGGCAGATAGGATCATGGAGAACACGAGCTGAAAGTGAATCCACTTTCTGAGACTCGGCTCACCTAAGAGTTGCTGAGGATTAGGATCTGACATGACAGGGAAAGAGAGAGTGACCTTGATGGTTTTAGGGAGAGCAAATGACTTTTCATCCAGGCTGGCTGTAAAGATGAAGGGTGCTGAGTGACACAAGAGAGCTTAATTCAGTCTGCAGGATGGAGGGGATGGAGGATAAAGAGAAAGGATGAGAAGGTAGGTGGAATCACACATTTGTCTGGCTCGGGTTATATCTGATTAAAATATGAGTCCAGTATGAGGGGTAATTTTCATCAGGCAGCCAGATAAGTCAGAATCACAAAGACACGGATTCTTTGTTATTCAGCAAGACTCAATCATAGGCATGTGTCCTCCATTGCTATCACAGTCCCGGCTGATTAGTTAGGAGTAGGAAGAGTGTTCCACTGTTATTTCTCTTTCTTTGACACATTTTTTAAAAACGTTTTTTTGGTAAAAACTCACTACATCATCTTCTCTGTCCTCGTCTTAATTGTCTTATTTATTTGGTCACCTCAAATTAATGTTTTTTGTCATGCATTTATTCAAGACAGTCTCATGGAAATTTTTGTGATTTGCATACACAAAGCAAGTTTTTCCATTTTTAATGGTTAAAAAACAAATTGCAGTTAGATGTGTTTCTGTTGGTGTACGTAATGTTGCACGCATTTCCACATCTGAAATCACAGGTGTGGCTTTTCATCCCTAGTGACTCACATCTGCAGCATGGCTGTAGCCATTCCTCTCTGTGTGTTTGCTGACTCAGCTGTTGAAGTAAAATGGTCTGAACAAAAGTGTGATGCAGTGACCTAATGAGTGTCTTACCCGTGCAAGACCTCACAGTGAACCTAAATGTTTGTCAGGTGGTTCAAAGAATGACTCAGTTTGAAAAACGTCAAATGGAAACCTTAGTCGGTATTACCCTAGCAGAAATGTTCTGAATTCAAAGGCATCTAGTGACAAATCATCACCTACTAATCATGGTTTTCAACCCTTCAAGAGACACAGGCTCAGCTCTATTTATGTTCCTTAAATCTATCTGCAGTGTGTTTATTTCACCTGAGCACCTGGTAACCTACCACCAAGCCCTTAGGGCGAATTAGCAATATATTTAGGAGATTTATATTTTACATAATCCATCCTCATAGCCCCACTGGAGTGTCAGACTGAAAATATCTTCAGGAGCAAATGTGTTGTAAGTAAATATTCAAACAAGATAGATCCATGCCTGAGCAACTTAACGAGGCAGTTCGTTCACATATTGTTGTGACTGACTTGTTTGAAAAAGGAAGCTGTGATTTTTATTTATTTTTTATTAAGCTAAACATACAATCATATTCCATAATCTATGTGTCATAAACATTTGACATGGTTGCCTGTGATTTTGGCTCAGTTATGGATGAATGTTTATATAATCTAAAGGTAGGCTTGATTCCAGTAAATAATAACCTCTGTTTCATTTTTCATTGATGAAATGTATGTAACAGCTATCAGCCTGAGATTTTCGTGCACATGGGCACCATTGCTAAAACTCACAAATCTTATAGAGGAAAACAATAAAAAAAGAATTGATCACAGATAATATAATGTATGGCTTAAATTATGTCTGCTGCTCATATCCAAGCTAGGCTTGGGTAGCATTGGGGGGCATGGCCTGGGGACCTTTGGATAAACTACAGTAGATGTGACATAGTACTGTAATGTCGTGCCCTGAAGAAATTGAAAAGAAATAAAAAAAACAACAACAGTAAAGGCCTGAAACAGGACCTGACAGATGCAGCTTGCTCTTCAGTTGGTCCTTCCACTGCTCTCTGAAGCCTCATCAGAACTGGTCTCAGTTGAAAACGTGGTTGTCATTAGACATCGGTGCCACTCTTAGTTTCCAGTTTTCGTTTTTTTCCCCCACTGTGTAACCAAGTGCTTATTATTCTAAGCATTATAATGAATGTTCTCTTTTTAACCCAAACCCTAATTTATGTAGTTATGTTTTTGTTTTTTTACCAAACCCAAGAAAACCAAGCTAAAAATATCTGTGGTGTGATATTGTGATGGTAAGCATTATACTAACTCTAGCTTCTCTTACTTTACAAGTTACTCTTATTTAGCTTTAAATAACCAGCTTTTGTTTTCCAACAGTAACAGTGGCAAATAGAGCACGTGTAGACTGGTTGTGAATCTCTTTGCTACAAGTCCAAATGCTACAAACTCTTGGTGAAGCATGTTAAGAATATTAATGTCAATATCTGTGTTGGGTACTGTACAGGGGATTCACACTCCTCAGCATTTCCTGGAGTGTCTATGCCACGGTGCTGGAGAGGAGAGTTAGTTAGTTAGTCGAACCTCGGATACAGGAGGAACAATGCGGTTTTTGTCATGGTCGTGGAACACTGGACCAGCTCTTTATCCTCTCAAGGATACTCGAGGGCACATGAGAGTTTTCCCAACCAGTCTACATGTGTTTTCTGGACTTGGAGAAGGTTTTCGACCGTGACCCTCGGGGGGTCCTGTGGTGGTGCGCCGGGAATATGGGGTGACTGATCCAGTCCATTGCAAGAGTTTGGTCCACATAGCCAGCAATAAGTTGGACTTGTTCCTGGTGAGTGATGGGCTTCGCCAGGGCTGCCCTTTGTCACTGATTCTGTTCATAATTTTTATGGACAGAATTTCTAGGTGTAGCCAAGTGGTGGATGGCCTTCACTTCAGTAGTCTCAGGATCTCGTCTCTGCTTTTTACAGATGATGTTGGCTTCATCAGGTGATGGCCTAGGAACGGTTTGCAGCCGAGTGTGAAGCGGTGGGAATGAGAATCAGCACCTCCAAATCTGAGGCCAGAAAAGGGTGGGGTGCTCACTCCGGATCAGGGATGAGACCCTGCCCCCAAGTGGAGGAGTTTAAGTATCTCGGGGGTTTGTTCACAAGTGATGGGAGAAGGGAGCGGGAGATCGACAGACGGATTGGTGCAGCGGCTGTAGTGATGCAGACGCCATACCGGTCTGTTGTGGTGAAGAGAGAGCTGAGTGTAAAAGCGAAGCTTTCAATTTACCGGTCGATCTACGCTCCTACCCTCACCTATGGTCACGAGTTGTGGGTAGTGACCAAAAGAATGAGATCGTGAATACAAGCAGTGGAAATGGGCTTCCTCCGAAGTGTGGCTGGCCTCTCCCTTAGAGATAGGGTGAGAAGTTCGGCCATTCGGGAAGGGTCAGAGTAGAGACGCTGCTCCTCCACATCAAAAGGAGCCAGTTGAGGCATCTGACAAGGATGCTTCTTGGGCGCCTCCTGGGCGAGGTTTTCCGGGCATGTCCCACCGGGAGGAAGCCCCGGGGCAGACCCAGGACACACCGGGGCTGTGAACATGCTTTTTAATGCATTTAAGTAGACATTTTAATTAGAAAATCTATAGAGCTTGACATGCTTTTCAAAATGGCTTCACTTAGCCATTACAGAAACTGCAATGAGGCATTGCCTGAGACATTGCTACTTGGTCAACACTTGCCTCACTTGTATTTATATAAGCTTTCTTTATTCTGTCCATTTTTAAGGGTTTGCAATGGGCATTTGTGTCTCTGCATCTATACTGCTCTCATTTTCATAATCTATTTGCTTCATTTTTGCAGAGAATTATATTTGCTACATCTCTGCACTCTGACTCTCCCAAGCTGAAGACTCAGTAAAATGTTACTGATCAAGTCACAACATAAACAGGGATTTTATTTATGTATTTCTTTTCTCTAAGTTAGCCATAACTCAGATTTTATATATAAATATATATAATTACATCTATCTAGATAGGTATAGGTATAGATTTGTGTGTGTGTGTGTGTGTGTGTGTGTGTGTGTGTGTGTGTGTGTGTGTGTGTGTGTGTGTGTGTGTGTGTGTGTGTGTGTGTTGAGAGGGTGAGACGGTGTCAGAGATCCTGAGTTGGGCTGATGAATTTAAAAATGGCATTATATTCATACTGAAAATCCCTCAGGAATGCTGTTCATAGTCTTCACAATGTTCATAGTCTGAACAATGTTAGGCCCTAAAACAGGTGGACTACTCAGTGTCAGCCCAACAATGACACTTTATTTTATCTCGACTGTAATGTTTATCAATCGATGCCTGACAAAGCTCCATACCAAAAAGTCTTTCATCCATGAAAAATTGTAACATTTTGAAACCATTATTACTTTGCCTAGTCCCAAAAAAACCCAAGCTGATCAGTTCAGGCTTCACCTATAAACGGGAAAACAAAAAAATTGGGTGACCAAACCCACTAAATTTGAACTTTACATTTTGATGTTAATTAATGTCCATGCAAGATTTTGCAACCAGTTAGTGACCATATTTGGCAGATAAGCTGAATGCACGGAGATGCATACAGTTATGATCAAAAGTTGCATACACAGATCAAGGGCATGAATATCATAAAGAATTTGGACTTTTAATCTTTTTTTTGTTTTGTTTTGTTTAATTGTTGTTGTTTTGTTTATTTCAGGATAGTCATTGTAAAGCATACACCTTTACTGACTTTAAAAAGCACAGACTGGGTGGTCAAGTCTGAATTTATTTTTGGATTTTTGCTAATCTGTACAGGGTCAAAATAATACATACATGCACTTAAATCTTTTAATAAGTAATTTTAATAATTGGTTCTACAGTATCTTTTACCAATGACTTTAATTTGTCATCAGTGAGCATCTTGGATTTACAGAAGTTGAGAAGTTCTCTTGTAGCAAAACAACAGCAGATTCAAAGGTCATTAGTTTAAACAACTGTTCATAAATATAAGTTATTCTGATGCGTACATTTAAAAGGTCTGAAAGAAGACCCAAACTGTCACCCTCAGATGAGAGTAAATTAGTTAAGACATCTCGGAACCACCCAGGAACCATCAATGCTCGAGCCTGGCATGAATTGGAAACTGTTGGAAACCCAGTGTCACTGTCCACAGGGAGTTTTACTTTACTAAGACAGTGTACCACTGTACCAGTGGTAGAACAATTTGCTGTTGGCTTTGTTTCCCTTCCACCCGGACTCCTCTGTGCACAATATCTCTCTCTCTCTCTTTACCAGTCATAGTCCCTATGTACAGTCCCTACTCTTACATTGACATTCTTGCTTTTTCTTCTCTCTCGCTGCCTCCTAAACCACCTTCCCCCTTACCTCTTCTTTCACTTTCAGTCAACAGTATCACACTTTCCACCATATCCTGTTGGTCAATAGGGTCCAGTTTGGAAATCTCATTCTTAATTATCCGCAAGTTTGATTTGGCAAAGATCTTGTTAATGTCAGCTATCAAGTATGGTGGTGGTACTTTAATGCTCTGTGGCTGTCTTGCTGATATGATACTGAGAGATTGTGAATAGAATTTAATGAGGAAAGAAATGTTCAACTTCACCTCAAATCAACAGCTAAATAGTTAAAACCTGGACACATTTGTGTGTTCCACCAGGAAAATGATCCCAAACACAAATAGCTAGTTTTGGAATGGATGAAGCAGTCTAACACTAAACCTCTGGAATGGCCTTCTCGAAGCCCCAACTCAAACCCCATTGAAAATGTGTGCACTGCACTTAAAAGTAGCTAGTGATTGCTTGTGTTGGGACACTTGTTAGTCAAAGCAGTTACACTCTTAAGTGGATGAGAAAATGCAGTTTTTGTCACTTCCACATTGTTCATTGAGCCCTGGAGATGGCCAATAACAGCAGGAATCTAAGATAATTTTTTTTTTATCTTGTGTGATCTTGGTTCATGGTATTTTAAAATGCATCTTTGCTCTAGTTTTCTATTATTTTGTTATTATATTGACTTGCTTGATTCTACATTCCACACATCACATTTAAAAGCTTCACTACAGGCAAAGTTAAAAGAAAATGACCTACTTTCTGAGACTGATGATGCTTGATGTTAAAAATCTTAAAGGAAATGTCACGCTCATTTGTGACAGCTGAACCTTTGAAGGCCACAGTGGCTTCGTCAGTGCCTCACTGGACATCATGATTGATTTAAGGGTCAGTGAGTCCAATACATTTCATCTGAGCTGATCTCTGAAGAACTGATGTGATCTTAATTGAGTCTGTTACATCTTCCCAGGAAAAGAGAAGGAAGGGACAAATACACAGGCCTCAGAGGTATAAGGAACATCACAGAGATAATTGATGCTCACAGTATTACATTGTTCCCTTCTGGTTCCAAACAACAGCACTGTTGTTTGACTATATCCAATTTGTTAAAATGTTGCAGTAGCATGACAACTGATGTATTTGATACCTGTATGTATGTATGTATGTAACTATTGTGATACACAATATATTATATAATTACAGGTACACAAAGTCATCAGCTTGGTCTAGAACAGATACAGAGGTATGATAACAAGGTTCTGCAACTCTGTTCATAGAAAAACCTTTCGTGGTTTAAATATGCCAGATCTTTTTAATAAAGTAGTTTTCCTGTACACCCCTGGACCGCTTTCAGCACATCTGCTTTTTTTTTTTAGATCACTTCACAGAATTTCCACATGTACAGTTTCATCACAGGCCTTACACATGAGTAGAGAGCAAAACATCAACCTCTATGTATGTCAGGTCAACCCTGCCTTCATGTCCAGAATGAACACTGGTGAATGCCAAACATGAGAACAGGAGTTTTCAGTGCTAGAGTCCATAGTGTTTAAAGCGGAAGACAGTGTTCAAGTTACAGATGCAGTTAGTGTCCTTTTTTTTTTAAAATTTTTGCATTATACCAGCTCAGGGTGCCAGTGCTGACTTTTCACTGTCTCTGTGTGAGGAAGAACTTTGCAGCAAACAAATCATGGTGTGATATAGGCTATGATGCCATAGTGCCTTTATAAACCAGCAAGTTGTCAGGGGTACAGGAGAAGGTCCCACCATGTAAATTTCTGTTGCACTGATGTGACACAATTTGGGGGAGCAGCGGGGCACATAGTTGGATTAAATTTGGATACTAAGTGAAGAAATAGTTAGTAACTTCAGTAATGTTCAATGAATCTACTTCAGTTCCTCTAGTGAATGATTATGTTTTTTAGTTTGTATTATAGCGCATCCTCCACTCACTCTGAAAATAGTGCATTATTTCTGGGAATGTATTTCTCTCTTCCTGAATGGGAATGACAGTATCTGCATCACTGGAGTGTTATCATTCTTGAACTTCTCTACATTTGCTACTGGTCATAGGCAGTATATTGTTATAGACTTACATGCTATCTGTCCTAAATAAACTTTAATACGATTTACAAAGGCTTTAATGACACCCTAACTTTCCCTGTGCCACCATGTTTTAATTTTGTGTGAAATGTTTCCTACTTTTTTGAATAGACTGCAATCAAATTTAGTCCAGATTTGCATTTTGCTATCACAATGACTTGTAATCAACCCCATATCAATCGGAAGTATTGTTAAATGCTTTCATTTAGGGTATAAGCAGATCAAGTATATTTTCATTTGCCCTAACTCTCCTGTCTTTAATCAGTAAATATTAATATGCTAACAAGCTAAATATAGATGGTGAACATAATTCCTGTCTCCCACTTCCATCTCATGTAAATTAATATGACTTAAACTAATTTGACAACAAATCCTTCATCCTCAAAGCAAAGATAGACCATGTTTATTGTTTCTGGTTGCTATCTACCGTGAATGGTAATACCGGTACAATGATAGTTAATCATCCACTTGCCCAGGGGCTATACAAGCCCCTTTTCTTCTTTCTGAAATAAGAAATACATGAAGGAATAGTTCTCACATCTTACTAACATCAGCAGTTATCACTGGATTTGTTGAATACTGAGTTAAACCTAGTAGTGAACAAAGATCTGAAACGCCAGATTGAGGAAGAATAAGGAAACTGGTATGAACTTACTTCTAGTTGTGGCTTCTGTAGAGAATCGCTCCATCCGGAGTCTGGAGGAAGAACGGACAAGTGCTCTGACACCAGCCGTAGGGCTACTGTTTATTTCAGATCCGAGAGAGGTGAAGAAGTGTCCTGCTGGCACCGTGCAGTCGTCCTTGCCGTACATAACGCAGGTGCAGGACGGGCTTTTAGTGTGTAACTGTCACCATCTGCGCACGCGAGAGGCACAGGGACGTGGATTGCTGACTGCGGACACTCTCTGTTCCTTTACTTGACGATGACTCTGCAGGCTGGTGCGCTCTGCTACTGCACTCTTTTTGTTTTACTTTAGCAAACAAACCAAAGATCGAATGCACTAAATTCCTTCTTTCGTGCGTAATAGCCGCGCGGTAAGGCTACGGTGACGCGTTTTGCCTTTCATCATTGAGAGCGGGGCAAGTTTTCAAAGGCACCGATGAGCTACTGTCGGAGTGAGACTTTGGCATCTGAGGGTACCTGTTGGAATTAAAAAAATATATATACAAACGTTACTTTAAAGGGAAACTGGATCGGTCCGTGTTCAGTGGATTTTTTGCGCCTTGGTGACCCTCTTGTGGTGTGGTATGACGGTGGAAACGATGTTTTCATGCAATACGAGTGCCATAAAGGACTGGAGCTACTTTCTGTCTCAGATATTGCCTTTGATGAATAAAACTACAGCCTCCGCTTTGTCGATGGTCAACATCGACAAGGCGGAGGCTGTGACGACCACTGTGGTGACATCCTTGCAGCCGGACGGCGCCATGAGCGCGAGTAATCCCCCTATCGACTCCAACCATACCTCGGGCATGGAGCACGTCTTTCAGTACTCGTACTCGGAGAGTGACCTGCTGTACACGGACTATCGGACACCGGAGAGAGATCCCATGCCTCTTCCCAAAGCGGTGCTCTATCTGGTCATGGCAGCGCTGGTAGTAGTGGCAGTGGCGTATGCGATAGTTGGACACCTGGTCAAAGATGTGGTGAATGACTTCGTCGGTATGTGGCACCTACTGTGCTTATATGTGTGTGTTGAGTGTACATTCAGTGCCAATGGGTTTACTATAAAGAGCGTAAAGCATGGAAAGGTGGTAAAAACGTTCATGTGTAATATCATTAGGGGAGACCGGGAATAGTTGTAACATTTTTGACATTTCTGTCTGTAAATTGGAGCTCTTTTAAGGTAGTGGATTCAAAATGTAATGCAAAGTATTTACATGTCTCTGCTATTAAATAGTGCAGCTATTTTCTCTGCAGCACAATTACCCATTGCCTGGTATGGCCTCAAACACAAAGAGTGAAATGTTACAATTAACCCCATAGTCTGGGTTAGTTGTAACATATCCTGGGGTGAAATGTAACACAATGAAATAAGGGTACTGACAAAACATTAACATGTAATCTTTTTTATTCAACACATGAATGCACTTACATCCATTTATGTAGCTGTGTGTGTGTGTGTGTGTGTGTGTGTGTGTGTGTGTGTGTGTGTGTGTGTGTGTGTGTGTGTGTGTGTGACAGAATGCAGAAATCTAACTTTGAACATATTCCAACCCCCCAAAAAAGACAAATTATAAAATTTTCTGAAACTGAATATTTCATTAATTTTGGTTGGTCTTCCTTGAGTTTGGCCTCATTGGCTCAGTGGGCATTATAACCTACAACTCTTGCACCAATTTTGAACATAACAATGAAGCTGAAAAAATGTAGTTGTTCACCAGCATCGCAATTCCATTACTTTTTATCATGGCTTACCTTGGTGAGGTTTGCAGAGTGCTTCAGAAAGATGAGGGAATCTGTTTCTTGCACCCATCCTGATTTATTTCCACTACCAGTACTTCCTACTGGTCCATCTCTGACACAGAGGTCTGCATAATGTATGTGTGGGAACACAAACAGTGAAGTAATTGTGTTGCCAATGGCATTAACCACATATACAAATGCGACCAGTGAACCTCTCTCTGCTGATGTCGTTGCCCCAACTTGTTTAATATAAGTTAAAGTAATAGTGTGGTAACATCTGCATTATTGTTACAACTGACCCAGACTCCTATAGACATGAACTAGCTAACATTACAGCCAACGGCTAAAACACTAGCATTAAAGACTTACACAGAATATACCCCCATAGACATACAAATAACATAATTTAAGTTTGATGACTTTAGCTGCAAAGCAGATAATGCTATTAGAAATTGAAATAAAGTAGAAAAACTTACTTTTTGGCATACAAATTACTTTTTTTCGTGTTAAATTGTCTGTGTTTGACGAAATGTGCTGATTTTTCACATGTGATAGCAGAACTGAGTTGGGCATACACAGGATGAGTCACATCATTTGAAACTTAGCCCTGATTGGAGAAATTGGAAGTGTTACTACTGACCCACGTTACAACTATCCCCGGTCTCCCCTACATGAATTTGTAAAAATAAATAAGTAAATAAATAAATAAGTGAGACTAAATTATCTCTAAATGTCAGTAAGACCACTAGAAGCCTTAAAGGACTGTCCCTTGAGCCCCCTTTGAGAGTCACTTTTCCTTATTCTAGAAGAACTGCTGCTTGAAAGTGACACAGCAGCGCAGAAGAATCAAAATATCTTAAGGAATGCATGAAGGAAGTGACTTGGGGACTACCTGAAATAGCAAAAGTAACATTGTTTATTAAAGGAATATCTACAGGAGCTTTAGTGAGAGCACCCCCCGACACACACACACACACACACACACACACACACACACACACACACACACACACACACACACACACACACACACACACACCCCAACCCCCCAAAAACAAAAAATCCTAAATGATTGTAATGCAGATGTACAGTAGCTCTGCTCTTCTAGCCATTGACCTTGTGGAGGACAAACCACTGTCTGACAACTCAAAGCTGCTGTGTTTTTGTTTTTTTTTTTTCTATTTTTGAGGAGCTTCCTGTGACTGATACATAATATATGAAAGAATGAAACAATGAGTCTATTTTTAGGGCACAGACACTCAGTGCTGTCTTGATCTGATAGTCAGCTTCTTCCATTAAATTGTTTAAAGAAAAATGCACTTAGTAACTAAGTGATCAGGACAGAGGAGGATATTAATCAAGCAGCAATAGGGGGCCCTAAGGGGAGTATAAAACACACACACGCACACACAAGTGTGTGTGTGTATATATATATATATATATAAAAACACCCAGCACGCCCCTGCGGGCGGTTTATCCTTCAAGCTCGGGTCCTCTACCAGAGGCCTGGGAGCTTGAGGGTCCTGCGCAGTATCTTAGCTGTTCCCAGGACTGCGCTCTTCTGGACAGAGATCTCCGATGTTATTCCCGGGATCTGCTGGAGCCACTCGCCTAGCTTGGGAGTCACCGCACCTAGTGCTCCGATTACCACGGGGACCACCGTTACCTTCACCCTCCACATCCTCTCGAGCTCTTCTCTGAGCCCTTGGTATTTCTCCAGCTTCTCGTGTTCCTTCTTCCTGATATTGCTGTCATTCGGAACCGCTACATCGATCACTACGGCCGTCTTCTTCTGTTTGTCTACCACCACTATGTCCGGTTGGTTAGCCACCACCATTTTGTCCGTCTGTATCTGGAAGTCCCACAGGATCTTAGCTCGGTCATTCTCCACCACCCTTGGGGGCATCTCCCATTTTGACCTTGGGACTTCCAGGTTATACTCGGCACAGATGTTCCTGTACACTATGCCGGCCACTTGGTTATGGCGTTCCATGTATGCCTTGCCTGCTAGCATCTTGCACCCTGCTGTTATGTGCTGGATTGTCTCTGGGGCATCTTTACACAGCCTGCACCTGGGGTCTTGCCTGGTGTGATAGACCCCAGCCTCTATGGATCTTGTGCTCAGAGCTTGTTCTTGTGCTGCCATGATTAGTGCCTCTGTGCTGTCTTTTCAGTCTAGCCACTGGTAGGATTTCTGGATATCAGCCACCTCCTCTATCTGCCGGTGGTACATACCGTGCAGGGGCCTGTCCTTCCATGATGACATATATATATATATATATATATATATATATATATATATATATATATATATATATATATATATATATATATATACACATATATATATTTGGCCTGGGTATGTATGGCTAGTGAAGCTGAACTCAGCTTCCAAAAAAATCTGAATAATCACAGTTAATTCATGATTTAATGTCTGTGTACAGTTCCTAGGGCCAGATAGTTTGGGTAGCTTTATTTCCATTAACTAATGAAGTCATAATTTAAAAACAGCATATAAAAATTATTTATGATATAATCTGGATATTATTTCTTTCATAATCTGAATGCTAACATAATTATAATATTAACAATAATATGTATCGAAAACCTTTGACTTTTGGGTTAAGCGTGTATGCTTAATTTCTTTCATTAATATGGTAATATTTCTTCTAGAAAAATGAGCACAACTACTCTTTTCTTGTGATAATTTGTCTTGCTGTAAGGAAAATAGTTTGCAAATGTATATTAAATTCATATCTATACACTATAGCTATCACTTTCTTTTGTCACAACACAAAACATGCATCACCATATATTACTATTTTTATGTACTTTTTGTTCTAGTATTTCCCATCACAAATAAAACAGGTATTATTCAACAATTATCACTTTTTTCTTTGCATCCTTTGTATGCATTTTAAGTGTCACGAATTATACTCAGTAGTACAGCAGAACTGTACTGGTCTTCAGCACCACAGTGGCCATGTTGGTGTGTTTTCATTACCTTTTATTATACCTGTTGTGTTCATATGATTTCTGTCTTTATCATTTCATAACACTCAGAAGGTAGTGTGCGCCAAATCTTACACATTTGTTCTGTTGCTCACTGTTTGCAGGTGGAGGCAGGTCGATTGTTGGGGAAGGTGACGGTACAGACACCAGTGAACCAGGTAAAAAAAATGTCCACATGGGTCACACGCTGCAGCACTTAGATTTGCCACAGAGACACGCTGCCCCTCCTCTCTGTCTCCTTCACCTCACCTGAACTGTTCACCTTCACATGAACATTCAAACTGACACACGTGCACTAACACAAACAGAGTGTTTGGCCTCCTGGGTATTTTGCTGAGGTGTAAATGTGGAGAATCTGTGTTGTGCAGACATTTTCCTTCTCACCACAGGAAGGTTAAAAAGACTACAAAGCCTCACAGATGCTCTCAAATTTGTCCCATTTCACATCAAGCCCATCATAGCATGCAATTACCTGTTCCACGGACAGCACAGCTCTTGTCCAGAGTCAAGGAGGAATGTCAAATTTGTTCTCTTTTTTTTTTAACTAAAGCTCCAGATTTGCAAATTTGCCTGGAGAAGCGCACATTTTAAATGCTTTTTCATATTAGTATGGTAGAGTCCAGCTTGGTAAAAAAAAAGAAGAAGAGTCTTTTATGCTTTTGTAGCTAGCAGAGGCAGTGATACCTGCTCTCCATCGGTAAAGTTCATGTATTACTCTGCGTATTTAGTTTCAGAATGGTGTTTCAAATTGTAAATTGTTAAATGTGTTCTTCATTAAGCACATGGCTTTACCCCTGACTTCAGTAAATAAGTACTTAGCTGTCAATCTCTTGTTAAAAACTCGTCGTTGTGCATCAGTCTTACTTTTTTTAATATGACATCTTTTGGTGCTAGCAAGCACACCAGCACCAAAAAAAATAAAAAATGGTGGGTTAGTGATATTGGGCTAGCTAATATAAAATGTGTGCTACCTGGTGGCTAGCTAAAGAACATAAAAACAGCTACAGAGCATAAAAACAATTCAGGAATTGAATTGAAAAATTGAATTGAAAATTCAAATTTAACGGGAACATTTAGGATGAGCGTTAAATTGCTCTCAAAAAAAGTGCATATTGAGGGTCATGAGCAGAGATAAACACCATCATATAAGATAAGCATTAAGAAGCCTACAAAAACACACTAGAATTTAATCAAGAGAACATTTAAGATGCTGTGGGGTTTGGATTACTCACTATGAAAAAGATTTAATCCTTAGTTTAATGACTACACTAAAATCTTAGTCAAGCTGACAGACTCTTTTCTGAAGTGTTCAAATATTTGCTGTTATGCTATGAGCTGTAGTGTACACTATGGGTTTTTATTCAATCTTTGCTTAAAGACATGCTGCACACAAATTTTGATTGTGAAGTCACATTCTTACTGACTAGTGACTTGTGATTGATACCAGGTTAGTCAATGAGCTACAGATATTTCTCCATGGTATGACCAAGATTTATAAAACATATTTAATGTTTTATTCAGAATGCCCCAAAATTCACCATGTGGTGGTTTTAGGATAAAATGAAGGTTTAAAGCACTCCTGCTTGTGACTTTATTTTTCTGACCTGGAAGCTACGTCCATATTTTATACCGTCTCTGGTTCACTTTTGAGAATTCAAATACATTTCACTTACTTTGTCAGGTTTTAGTTGTCTGACATTTCAGCAGTTAATAGTACATAGTATGATGGGTTAAATTTGCATTTTCAAATTACAAACAAAAGTAACCCATTAAATAAAAGTTTTCCAATAAAAGACTTTTTAATGGAAAATGCATCAAAATAGTAAAGGTCTTGTTGAATTTCAATATATAATCAAGATAATATTTACAAGGCCAAAAGGTCTTTTTTTTTTCTACAAGTCTCACACAACTTGATTCACAAGCTTGAACACGACAACTCAATAAAGAGAGGGAAATGTCTTAAAAATATGAAATAAATATTTCCTCTCCTGTGATAAAACTTGTCTCTAGAGCTCCATCAGTCGAGATTTGACTCAAAGAAACATACTTTACAGTATCTGTATTCCTCTTCTCAGGTTCATGACACTCTGAAGTCTCCTTTCTACAGTTCCACATCTCTGCTCAGCTGGGATTTAAAGTGATGATGTATATCATGCTAAAACACTTTTATCTAACCACATATTGCGATGGATGCAGGATGGAGGTTTCAGTATCATTTGTGCAAATTCTTTGACATATGAATAGGAGGAGCTGGGGATAGATCCACTGACCTGATTGGTAGATGACCCACTCTACCACCTGGTCCACAGCTACCCTGCTGGCTGCTAAAAATGCAGGGCTTCCAAATAACACCTAAACTGCATCAGTTCAAAAATAGGCTTAGAATTTATTGATGATCAGATCAGATGAATCTAAATGTGAATTTTTAGTGTAGCATGCTGTTGGCTCACTTTCAGTTTTTCTCTGTCACTTTGCAGCAGAGTCTGAAATGCATGATTTAACAGGGGAATCTATGGGTCTGAGGAATCCCGCCCTGCCTTCTTTCTGTTCCTCACACTCACGACTGTCAGCTATAATCTCAGATCCTAATCTGACAGAACAATGATTGATGGGTTCCAATTCAAAAAGGCTCCACCACACATGATGGGGCTGCTGTGCAGTAGACATCTACCCCCAGAAACAATTTTATGGTGCTTTGCCTCTAATGGAATTACAGAGGCTGAACCCATCACGACTTTTTGTTAGATGAAGTTTACAGCCTTGTTCAGTGCACATTATAAATGCTCAGCATGCTTGTTTTTGCCCCGTTGCAGAATGTATGGGTCTGCAGTTTATGCTTCCCTTCCACAAAGCATCATCTGTGATGGTTTATCATAAACTAACCATGGCATGAAAAGTGCTTATTAGCTTCACTTACATGGAGAGTTCAAGTTTCACACCTCTTCCTGTGAAATTCCTGAAATTGGGTTTTGAAATTACAATAATAAACACAGCTGTATTTCCAGGATTATTTAAGTGGGATGACATACAGCAAGCCGTGGGGAGGGGATAGCAATTTGAGGTTGGAATTTGGGGATGGGTCGAGGAAATAAACTACCTAAAAAATGAAAATGAAAGACCTTGTGAGTTTTTATTGTTAACATTGAAGTGTCAGATTGAATAAACTCACCTTGAAGGGTAAAGGACTTAAGGAATGGTAGGTGGTTAGGCATAAGAGTGGGAATTATTTAACACTTAGCTTAGGAAAATTATTATGATATTATGTTGATTAATATATTCTAATTACATCCAAGAAAGTTTGTGTAAGGGTCTGTAAAAAACAACCATTGATATAAAGTATACCCGATGCATCTGTGGCTTGTAGAACCACCTTTAGCAATATTAACTTCCATCTCTCACATCATTGTAGGGGAATTTTGGTCTGCTCTTCTTCACAGCGTTGCTTCACTTCGTTGAGCTTGTTTTTACACGACTCTCTTGAGGTCCCACCTCTTTCTGTTCCTTTTCTTTATCTTTTCCTCTTATTCCTTCTCTTTTTTGCCTCCCCTTTCTTTTTCTAACCTGTCACTTCTCCCCATTTGCTCCAACCTTGTATGACGCCACAGATACTAATGTGAATAATAAAAGAAAGAGAAAAGGGAAAAGACTTAGAAGAGAAGCCTGTAGAGAGCCTATAGACCTCCTCTTGGCAAAGCAAATGTGTATGCCACAGCAGGCCATTAAGACCATGATTCTGCTTGCTAAAACTGCCAGACATAAGAGGTTTATTAAAACAAACAAAGAAAAAAACAGAGAATATGTTTATATTGAAAGGTTAGTATACATTTTTTAACTGAGTATTTATCTTTTATTTGTATTTAGTTAATTGCAATTCTGAGCTTTTTTTTGGCTTGCAAAGAGATTATATTCGGGAACTGGGTATATTTTTTAGATTCTCTTACTGTGTGCTCAATTAATTCATGGATCTTCCAGGAATAGTGGTGATTGAAGGGATTGTTCAGTAGGCGGTGGTTTTGCATGTGAACATTATCTTCTTCGGGGAATGTTAGGTCAGTAGCCTAAGTGACAGTATGACGTACTAACAAGTACAAGTGAGCCAATTTGAAAAATGCTGAAAATATTACCTGAAGTTAGATCAGTAAGATCCCTAATCCTTCCTTGTAGTACAGGTATCTGCTTTGAACTGATGCCTATCAAAGCAACACTATGACTGTCTCTATTTCAGACTGGGTGTTTGGCTCTCGCCGTGCTGCCAACCGCAACAAGACCGAGGTTAACTCAATCACCAACACCATGAATGAGATGAGTGAGAGGCCCCCGCTGGTGGAAATGAGCTACATATCCCTGAACCACACCAACCATCTGAGCTCCAACAGACAGGAGGAGGTAGTGGTCACCATAGATGAGACACTACAGCAGCAACCTCCAAACACTCCCTCTGGGACTTAACTGCAACCTTCTGATCTTCACTGAGAGAAATCAAGCAGCATCTTTGCTTGCTTTTTGTGTTAAAGTGGATTTACAAGTCTGACACAAATGGAAGCTTTATCCACTGTTTCTTCACCTGCAGGTGGCTGTGTAATGTTGGGCCAGAAGGTACTTGGAGGCATGAGATGCTGATGTTTGTATGTGACTTGATTCTTTTTGGCTGAAATGACAGATGAGGGCAGCTACAGCTTGTTTGGACAAGCAGCCGGAGAGACAACTGTTATTTTTTCATGCTTAGTCCTCATCGTGCCAACCCTTTTATTTCTCTAAGTTACCCCTCATCCATTTAAAATGAAAACACCAATGCAAACAATATTTAATCGCTCTAGATATACAACACATGGTGGTCAGTGCTTATTGTAACATTTCTGATAGCAAAGTGAAAAACTTCACCCTCATGAGAACAGTTAGATTAACACTTTTGTCATTTTCGCTGAGGCTGCGAGATGAGGTTTTGCATAATCTATATAAATTTGTATCTCTTTCTATATGATGATACTGTAATTACCAAAGGCAAGTCTATCCCTAAAGATTAAATAAAATCATTTGGTAGTTTCATGGTATTAGCTTGATGTAAGAGGAAACAAGTGCTAAGTCACCTTCAAGAGCTCTGATTATACCTGCTGTCAACTCTCAAAAAATGTGCATTGCTTTTAATGTCATTATTGGTTACATGTCACATGGAATGGCTTTTGTCAAAGCCTTTGTTTACCTTTATTACCTCACTGTTAAGGGCTACATACTGCTGCTGATGACACTGCTCACAGACACAAATAATGGGGCTTATTTCTCCTTTGCATGTGGTCCTTATCCTCTGCACACATGGATCTACTATAAACAGTATCTTTGAAGGGTCTGTTCTACCTGAAAGTACTGATGTTAGAACTCCAATTTTCTCTCTCATTTATAATAGGTTTGAATAAAAGGTTCGAGGAACAGGCGTCTGGTTCACATCAACAAGATCTTAGTTTGTCCCTTCCCCAATCTGCAAGACTTTTTTTTTAAGAGTCTTGTTCCTCAAATATGTTAATCACACTGATCTGTGAGTGTAAAAGTGGAAAACAGTCTGCAAAAAAAAAGCAATAAAGCAAACAAACAAATAAAAACCCATGCTCTTTCATTTTTTACCATGCTGTTAATCGCTGTATTCCTTTCGGATCATTGAATAAATACTCATTGGTAAAAGTATTTGTTTTGGGTTTTGTGCTTCTTTAATATTTAATATTTAAGATAATAAAAAAATCTTTTTGTTATATAACAAAGACAAGTATCATATTATGAGTGAACATCCATATACATGCACTCATACAGTGGGGCAAAAAAGTATTTAGTCAGCCACCGATTGTGCAAGTTCCCCCACTTAAAATGATGACAGAGGTCAGTAATTTGCACCAGAGGTACACTTCAACTGTGAGAGACAGAATGTGAAAGAAAAATCCATGAATTCACATGGTAGGATTTGTAAAGAATTTATTCATAAATTAGGGTGGAAAATAAGTATTTGGTCACCTCAAACAAGGAAAATCTCTGGCTCTCACAGACCTGTAACGTCTTCTGTAAGAAGCTTTTCTGTCCCCCACTCGTTACCTGTATGAATGGCACCTGTTTGAACTCATCATCTGTATAAAAGACACCTGTCCACAGCCTCAAACAGTCAGACTCCAAACTCCGCCATGGCCAAGACCAAAGAGCTTTCGAAGGACACCAGGAAAAGTATTGTAGACCTGCACCAGACTGGGAAGAGTGAATCTACAATAGGCAAGCAGCTTGGTGTGAAAAAATCAACTGTGGGAGCAATCATCAGAAAATGGAAGACATACAAGACCACTGATAATCTCCCTCGATCTGGGGCTCCACGCAAGATCTCATCCCGTGGGGTCAAAATGATCATGAGAACGGTGAGCAAAGATCCCAGAACCACACGGGGGGACCTGGTGAATGACCTGCAGAGAGCTGGGACCAAAGTAACAAAGGTCACCATCAGTAACACACTACAACGGCAGGGAATCAAATCCCGCAGTGCCAGACGTGTTCCGCTGCTGAAGCCAGTGCATGTCCAGGCCCGTCTGAAGTTTGCCAGAGAGCACATGGATGATACAGCAGAGGATTGGCAGAATGTCATGTGGTCAGATGAAACCAAAGTAGAACTTTTTGGTATAAACTCAACTCGTCGTGTTTGGAGGAAGAAGAATACTGAGTTGCATCCCAAGAACACCATACCTACTGTGAAGCATGGGGGTGGAAACATCATGCTATGGGGCTGTTTTTCTGCCAAGGGGACAGGACGACTGATCCGTGTTAAGGACAGAATGAATGGGGCCATGTATCGTGAGATTTTGAGCCAAAACCTCCTTCCATCAGTGAGAACTTTGAAGATGAAACGAGGCTGGGTCTTCCAACATGACAATGATCCAAAACACACCGCCCGGGCAACAAAGGAGTGGCTCCGTAAGAAGCATTTGAAAGTCCTGGAGTGGCCTAGCCAGTCTCCAGACCTCAACCCCATAGAAAATCTGTGGCGGGAGTTGAAAGTCCGTGTTGCTCGGCAACAGCCCCAAAACATCACTGCTCTCGAGAAGATCTGCATGGAGGAATGGGCCAAAATACCAGCTACTGTGTGCAAACCTGGTAAAGACCTATAGTAAACGTTTGACCTCTGTTATTGCCAACAAAGGTTATGTTACAAAGTATTGAGTTGTATTTTTGTTATTGACCAAATACTTATTTTCCACCCTGATTTACGAATAAATTCTTTACAAATCCTACCATGTGGATTCATGGATTTTTTTTTCACATTCTGTCTCTCACAGTTGAAGTGTACCTCTGGTGCAAATTACTGACCTCTGTCATCATTTTAGGTGGGGGAACTTGCACAATCTATCTATCTATCTATCTATCTATCTATCTATCTATCTATCTATCTATCTATCTATCTATCTATCTATCTATCTATCTATCTATCTATCTATCTATCTATCTATCTATCTATCTACATACATATACATGCGTGTGGAGTTTATATAAGCAGCTGACCGTGCTGCTTATATCAGCAGCCTGCTAATTGCTGCTACATATTCTGTTGCTCATGTTATACCTGAAATAAATAAACACCTGATAGAAAATCAGTGTCTCTTTATTGTATTATTTAAATTCACACATTTATTGCTAGACAAGATTAAAAAAAATCTTCTTCTAAAAGAAGCTAATTATTTGATCTGATTTGACAGCTCACACATCACAGACTACCCCGGTCTGAATTTTTCATCACCCCAAAGCACCTTCTAAGTTTGAAGTATTACAGTCTTCATGTGTGCAGAGGACAATCCAGCTTTGTACTCATAATGCTGCTGAGTGTAGCTGTTGTCAGGGGCCACCCCCATTAAAAGACTGGATGACACGCAAGCTAATGAAAGGGCAGCAAGGCCTGCCAGGCACCCTGCCCGCTCAGGTAACCTTCTGTTACAAAAAACTGCCCCCTAGCTTGCTCTGTGGGACCTCCTGTCACCTCAGTGGCTTTGTCTTAAGAGCTGTCACCTTGCTTCATTAGTACCACTTCCCAGTGAAGTGCTTTCAACCTCACAACCAGCACCCCTGAATGTGCTACCTTTAGTGTCCCTTTCCTTAGAGAAGACTAAAGTTTGTATGCAGTACCTTGTACAATTCTTGAGTCACCCCTCAGTGGTTTAAATTTTGCCATAAAAATGGTAAATAGGTGCAGTAATTTATGTGCAAAGAAGAATGGAAATACAGTATAACTGGCAAAACCAGAGTTTGTCAGATTCTAATGGCCTAGAAAGTCAATATCTGGTATGACCACCTTTATACTTCAACACAACAGGAACTCTTTCAGGTAAGCTTTCTTGTAATTTCTTTAAGGCATCATCAAGAACAGTGCTCTGGGCTTTTTGAATGAAATTCACAGCTCTACTTTGGATATTGGCTGCTTGTTTGTTCTGTTCTTTGTCAAGGTGATCCCACACTGCTTCACTAATGCTTATGTCCAGGGCTGTGGGGAGAGCAGTCCACAACTCACAGTGTATATTATTCCATCCAGGCATGTTTTGTACCTCATTGGCACTGTGTTTTGAATCACTGTCACACTGAAAAGGGAAGCCTTTCTAGTTGGCAATACATGGTGGATCCTAATCTGATGGTACTTTTCTGCATTCGTAACTCCATTAAGCTCCTCAACACCACTGGCTAAAATGCAGCACCAAACAATGACAGAGCCACCACCATTCTTTTTTTTTTTTTTTTTTTTACAGATAATGGACTGATTCTTATATTCAACCATCCTTCCATTAAGACCACTTCTGGTGAGGCTTTGACGAACAGTACTGTAGATGGATTGGCTGAATTGTCAAAAGCATTTCTCAGGTCCTGTCTCAGGTCTTTTCCGGATTTTTCCCTATTGCTTAAGGACATGTCTTCTGATATTGTTCATCTGCTGTAGATTATTTTTAAGGGTTGCCGCTTTTTCTTTTGCCCTCCACTTTTCCAGTTTCCTCAGTGACACCCTGCACACCAACCAAATATATGCCAAGTTTTTGGTTCATAGCTCTTTTGGAAACATGTTGCTGGTGCAAAATTACTATTTTATGCTGGTCTGTGTTATTGGTGGCATTTAACTAAAGAAATGAGAACAAAAAGTTTATTTTTGCAGCAGGTCACTGCTAACAAATTGCTTAAAGCTACAATTTAAAATGTTCTTTTCTAAGTTGTCTGTTATGTGTGGACACATCACTGGTCCATCACTTAAGTTAGGTATCTTTTTATGCTTGAGTGATGCAGAGAACAAACAAACATACAAACAAAAATAATAAGGTACAAGGACCCGACTAATAGTGAATGAAAAAGCAGCTAAAGTCCACAAAAAGACCTTCAGGAAGCCTGTTGAACTACTGCTCAAGACCACTTAAAAATGTCCAAAAAGTCTGGTGGAACATTTGCACAGTACCTTATTTTCTTTTCAGCTCAATTCCATTTAGCTTTATTCATATACCTCTTATTCACAACAACAGCCACCTCAAGGTGGTGTCTGAAATGACAGTTGTTCTGCCCTAATCCATTTCGGCCTGCACAGAATGTCCATTTCCCCCCTGCATGTGAGGACGAAGACATTTTTCACATCGACAGCAGGTCCTCCTCATTGTTTGCTGTGAAGGAGAGAACAACACTAAATTATTGACAGTGTGAAAATGTCACAGACGTTCCTATATTACTTGGCCATTGTGAGCAGAAAAAATTTTATTTCTACAAACTTTGTAAAGAACAGTGTACATGAATGAGCTTCATCACAGTGGTTTGAAGCATTTCTAAATTTGAATTGCAGCTATTCAAAGAGTAAAAAGGTGCAAACTGAGCACAAAAGGTCAAATCTACAGATGGCAGGTTGTGTTCTGGATCCACAGGTGGACAGAAATTACTACCTTTATGTGTTGGCATTTGGATTTACTGAATGCAACAACATCACCAGCCCCCAACCCCACCACAGTGTAGTAACTGTAAAAATGTACATAGTTTGAACCATAGATACCTCCATACAAATAATCACAGAGCGCACAGAAAAGAGAAGTGTTTGCAGGATAGTATTTTACTGGCTAAAAGGGGAAAAAACTGCCCCCAAGTGACCAAAGTGGTACAAAGCGAGGAGAAGGGAAAATCTGATCAATCAAAAAAATCAAAGACAGACAGTGGAATACTTTAAAAAAGTAACCAACTATTGTATTAGAGCTTTTGATTTAGATTATTTATTTTTATTTATATTTATTTAGGTTTTTATTTCATTCCATGTAATAACAATTCACCACAATTAATGGAAAATCTGTTGTTTTTTTTGGTTATTTATTGGAGTTTGTTGTATATACGTAGCTTCTTCCTCACACCAATCATTTTCCCCTTTTTGTTAAAAAGTTTCTTAAAGCTGCATCATATCCATTGATGAAGTGGTAGTTCTCTATACTTTCTTGAATTCTCATGTGCATATATTGTCTACTGTTTACAAGAGCCTTTTAAATATGAGCTATGGAGACTACCATCACCTGTCAAGGCAAACAATTTGATTGGGGTAAAGTATATCCAGTAAATGGCAATTTAACCACTATAGCTCTTTCACATTGTCCCACAAAAAGCCAGAGGGTTGGATTTGAGAAGCAAAGTGTGCATAGTCTTTTCACACTGTGTAAAAGCTCTATTCTGTTGCCCCAATGCTCTCAGCTACAGATTTTACAGCACCACTGGAGGTTGATGTAAATGTTACTGGAGCTGGAGCTCTCTTGGTTCAGGAAGAATGTCTTAATGTCTTATATACTCATATAAAAAGTTATCTGCTGACCAGTGTTATAGCTAAAATAAATAAATAAAATGCATCTAGCATGTCATTGTTTTGCTTATGTGTGTGTGTTTTTGTTTTTTTGTTTTGTTTTTGCCTTTGTGTTGTAGGTACTGTCCCTGATTCTGCATTTCATTTGTGCACTATACAGCTGGTATGAATGTGGAATTCAGTGAATGAATTTGAACATCATCAGCTTAACTTCAAATTCATCTCTGCTACCCTTTATGTAACAAACTCTGACCATGACTACAGCCACTGTGCGCTAGTCACACACTGTTCTTTGGTTTAAATCCATGCTGTTTTTGTTTGTTTTTTTGCAGCATGTTTCACAACTTGAAAAACACAATCGCACATATACAGACCCAGTATTTAAATACATGAGTACTTAAATATAAGCTTTACATTTCCAGTTTATCAAACACCACTGAGCAGTCCTTACCTTTAAGTCTAACCTCTCTTCTTCCTTTCTAGTTCTGGCTTTCTTACCTTGCTCCATGTCTAAGTAAATTTAACTCTATTTCTTTTCTCTCCCTGTGAAATACATGTCCTGACACAAAAAAATTACACACTTATGCTCACTCTTCTTCTGCATGGCTAGCTAGATGCTGAAGTACCACAACTTATGGACACCCACAGTCATTCCAATGTAGTAGCAAAACAAACAAACAAAACAAATAAATAAAAACATGCCCACTTTAACCTCTGACTATGGCACACAATTTTGCCCCTTTCATCTGTTTTTATGTGACATCCTCTCGTGACTAATAAACAAACAAGATTGCCTTTCATGTGTTACTGCTTATTAAAAGCATTATTATTACGATTATTACTATTACTATTATTACCATTATTATTATTAAGCATTATTATTAAAATTATGTTTGTTCTTTCATTTTTGTATAAACCAATAACAGACAGAACAGTTATATTTAAAAAGCCTATTTCACTCATACACTTTGGTTGGTAACAATCTTTTAAAAAGACATCCGCTGGACGATGGTTTTAAGAAAAATTTATTTTGCCTTACGGCAAATCTGTGAAGGGTAAAGACCCCTCAAGGCCATAAACCCACCAGGAAAGTGCTGAAAAGCCTCGGTTTCCCGTAGACTACTACCCATCGAGAGGATTTGCCCCCTGCTGACTATTAGGAGGGATGCATGTTTAAGCCACCTTAGCACTGGCTTACCTTCCTTCCTGCATGTTTTGTTACATGCAAATATTGAGCTTTTTACCCACTTCTTCTCTGCCGTGGCTTCTTCAGATATAGACTTAGCGTATAAAACAAAAACTCTATCACCATTTACAGAATGAAACCCAACTTATTACATCATATTCAATATTTTTTTTATTTGTAACCTTGTTGTAACCTATGTTGTAACCTGTTTATTAGTGTTTCCTGTTGATGAACTTTACATACATTCTAAGTTAAAAAGTTTTTAAAAAGGCAAAAAACGCTGCCATATGACAACAGCAGAACAGAGCACGGAGACAATGAATAACAGAATAAGTGATCTAATGTGGAAAATTGTTTTCAGTCCTAGGTTGAGGCGGAGCTTCTGTAATCTTTCCGAGGCCCACACACAGAAGCCAAAGCCCTGCCGTTACCATAGAAACGACTCGCGGAGTATGGGAGATGCCACGAGCGACTCGCAATTGGTCACCTCGGATCGTTGTTCCGTCCCAACCTCCCCTATGATTTGTTTCATGTATTGCCCGTCTTAGAAGCTGCAACATGATTGGCTACCTTCTACATTCGCGGCCCGCCTCTGTGAGTAAGCGCTCCCAGCTGCACACACGTCGGGAAGAGTCGTGCGGACGACGTTGTACATTAAAGCGAAAGCTTAGTTGTTTTCAGGAGTAAAAAAGTTAATCTGCGGTTGACTGTTTTTGGAGTAGTACGCTTACTTGGAAATTCACAAAGTGGTGGGAAAGTTGGGAGACATGTAGAGACTTTTTGATCGCCGGTATTGTAGCTTGACGATGGAGGAGCCAGCGATAAGGCAAGGATTAATGTTAGCCAAATTAACGCTTTTTGGGGAGGATATTTTTGTTTTGTTTACGTTGGGATAAAACTTACGTTTTAAAATGGCGAGTTAAGCTAAGAGTCTTGTTCCAAGAGTGCGGTGGTGTATGAGAAGTGCGTCTAAACGTGCCTGAGTGTAATAAAAATGCTGACATGAATCTTTGCAGAGAGTTTGAGATGTCCCTGTCAGACGGTCCCTCTGACGACGACGACGAATTCCCGTCGACTTTACCCACAGATGGCAGCCACAGTGGGAGCATCCGCAAGGTCAGACACCCACACTCTTACATTCATTTCAAATAAAAAAAAAAATACTGGATAAGTAAAATTAGAATACAGTCCACGAGATGATGCTGTGTGGCTTCACATGGGGATCTTATTGGACCTGTAATTAAAACTAAAGAACATGAAACCTGAATGTCATCGATAATCATGTAAATTGGCAAATGTAAACTTTAACTTAGGGAACAAAGAAAGTTAGCAGCAGGGATAATACCCACATTATTGGGAAAAAGAGCACATGTTTTCGCTGACCACATTTTCTGAGTTTTGACATAGTGACCATCCCAATACATCAGAGAAGGGCTGAACTGATCTAGCTCTATATTTACATATACCTTGGTTTCGTGTAGATGTTCACAGAGTGCTGATCGTATACCACTGTTAAATTATTAGTCTGTAATTTATTTATTTTTATGAGACTGTGTGACATCAGGATCCCCTGAAACATTGCTTTCCTGACATTGTTAAATAAAATGTAACAAATAAGTAAATCACAGAATATACATTTACCAAACTGTTAGTTATCACTTTTACCAATAAAAAAATAATAGATGATATATAATCTATGCATGCTGTATTAACAGCAGTGTGTAGTTACTTTGCTTACTGTATGTATATAATAGTGTGTTGTACCAAAAACCTCTTGGTGGTTGCTTTAGTCATTAGCTGGGTGCCACGGTTGCAAGTAGTGTACCTGGAGGATTGTGACATGTCTGCAAACAATTCCAAACTACTTGCCAAGTTGTCTGTGAAAAGCAAGAAGCAAAATGAGTGAGCATTTGCCTTCCAAAAAATTTGCAATTTTTAAAAATGTGTTTCTTTCAGCAGTCAGGCAGAAGTTTCACTGTTGAAGGCGAATGTTCTTTGCCTCCTGTTGGCAGTTTTTCACATTTTCACAAGTTTCTCTAACGCTTGGAGAGTAAACAGCAAGTGTTTACAGACAGTCAGCATCTTCCGTGCACCAGTCTGTTAGTGACCAAAGCAATCAGAAGTACGATTTTCAGTCTTTGTAACCTGCCCTGTCGTGGGAGATCAGTTCAGTTCACTGGAGGGTTACTTGATGTGCGCATGTTAAACAAACTCCTTTACTGGGAGGTAAAGAGATATATGAAGAAAAAGAGAGAGACAAACATAACAACTATATACTGTTGAGATTCCTGGAAGAGGGATAGAGAAGAAGATGGAAGGAGCAGTAGGGCATAAGAAAAAGGGAGTATTCAGCTTGTTTACAGTACAGCTCCGCCATCTGTCATGTAACTGTACATTTGTTTACCTCAGAGTGTGAAAGTGTGCTGTACTGTATGACACATGTCTGGTTTTAGTGAGCACACAAATTACCAGCTGTGAGGCAGTTCTTAAAGTATTGTGAGCAAATTGCCTCTGTTGAAGCAAGATTTTAAAAAGCTGTTAAATCTTCAAACACATGTACAGATCCTGTTAAAGTTTTTTATCTTCTGAGAGAATGTATGTCCTCTGCTTTGTTGTGGCACAGTATTATCATGTTAAGCAGTCACAATGACCTTCACGTGTTGTCACGTCCATCATCTCTATGCTATACTGGGTTTGTAGTGCGAAGTAATTCTTTCAGACTGCTCTCCACTGGCAGTAATGACATGCCATGGTGCCATGGTAAAACTGGGGTTAGTGTCATGTGAAAACACGAAGGCTTAAAAAAAGTAATTTCTCACTGCGCCGCAGTCTGTTTGAGATTTATTTTCGATATATCAAATCTTATCCCCACTGTGGCTGTGTCTCTTACGGTTTCTTTTTTTTTTGGACAGGATAATTTCCATCGGGGAAAACATTAGTTAGCTGGTTGTAAGTCTGCCATGCTGCTTCCAGTACTTCTTACTCAGATCATACAGCATGAAGTAATGTTGTCACATTTACACAGCTGTTCTGTGTTTTCTTGGGCAGACTGCCAAAATATATTAACAGCCACCAAGTATATTTGGTAGTCTAGTGTAGCTGTCTTTTTTTTAAGTTTTAGGTTTTTCAGCAGCTTCCATGATGGATTTACTGGTACTACATCAGTTTGCTCCGGTTTTGCAAATTCATTAACTCAACCAGCCCTGACCCTTCCACTTTGTGTTTCTCTAAGGCTCGATATCATTCAGCTTCCTCTCCAGACTCCAGTGTTTCTCATACAGGGACTTGATAACGATATAAGTGGAAGTTCACATGCCCTTACCATCGTGTTTCTTTACAGTCTGGTCCACTTGCCAGTTTCTTTTGTTGCTATCTTTGATATTAGTCAGCTGCTTGAGTTTCTCATCCTGTAGTCAACTGGATGGTTTTAAACTGGTGTCTGGAAGTATCTGTGTTGTTCTTTTTTTTTTTTTTTTTTTTTTTTTTTTTTTCTAAATGACATCAGAAACAGCAGTATGCGACATTACGTGATGGCAGAGCTTCAGTTCATCCTTTGTCATTTTTTTTTTTTTTTTTTTAAATAAATAGGACAGGGGGAATGAATGAGAGAGAGAGGGGGAGAGAAAGAAAGAAAACCAAAGGGGAGAAGAGACGGTGAGAAGGGGGGGGAAGAGAGAGAAAAAAAAAAAACTCCTGGGTCACCTGTATGGAGAAAAAAAAAAAAAAACAAACAAACAAAAACAAACAGAGGAGACAGCAAACAACAAAGAGCAATATCTGTGTTGTTCTTAGAGCAGCAGTCCCCAACTTTTTTGCGCCACGGACCGGTTTATGTCCGACAATATTTTCATGGACCGGCCTTTAAGGTGTCGCGGATAAATATAACAAAAATAAAACCAGTACTGGTACCAAAAAAATAGAAGATTTAATCATAAAACATAATTGAAAGACCCAGGGAAACCGAGTTACCGATAAAAACGATAACCCCATAACCTTTACACCCTTATAACATACAGCATCATTTACGCTATTGCTTGGAAAAGGGTTTGCTTTCTTGCCGGTGAGTAGATTAATTAAGATAGTCTAATTCTGTGGGAAATGCAACTTTTGTAGTTGGTCATTCAGTAATTCAGTAATTCTTTTACCTCCTCCATTTCTTTATTTCATCTGCAGGGCTGTGATCCTTTGGCTCAGACTCAGCGCAGTAAGCTGCAGCATCGACGGGCTCGCATCAACCAGCAGATCAACAAGGAGATGCGTATGAGAACTGGAGCGGAGAACCTGTTCAGGTGAGACATTGCGACGGATCAGAACATTGCACGCACAATTTTTATTTTATTTTTAATTACTTTTCTGTTGTAATGTTACACGAGGGCAGCACGGTGGTGCAGTGGTTAGCACTGCTGCCTCACAGCAAGAAGGACCTGAGTTTGAATCTATCGTGTGTGTGGAGTTTGCATGTTCTCTCCAGGAACTTTAGCTTACTCCCATAGGTAGGGTGGTTGCAACCTGATATCACAATAGAACTTGAAATAGACACAGCAGTCCACGGTGTCCATTTCACGTACATGCGCACAGAAGTTGCAGTAACGGCAGAGGAAGATATTTTATTTCAAGCCAACATGAACATAATCGTGGAAAAGCATTTTAACAGACATTATTAACATTAACAGTTATATGTATATACATATTAGCTGCCTAGCTTAATCAATTTTGATGATTAAGGACCCTGGAATGTACTTCATACATTTTTCTCACTACCGAATTCGTGGCTTTAAATAGATTATTTCCTCCTTCTAGTAATGCAACATCTGCATGCGTGTCTGTTTCACAGTTTGGAGAGGCAAAAATGGACACGAATCTTCTTGGAAATAAGTGATGCAGTGCTGTAGTGTTGAGCTGCTTTTCCAATCCCATGGGTAAAAAATAGTGAAGCTTTGTGTTTGTCAGCTGTATCACAGTTGCTTTAAATATAATGTATATTCACTCATCACACAGCAACTTTTTCTGTTTGATTTTGTGAGAAATGCCATTCAGGTGCCATCTGTGTTGTCGTCTTTGTTAGTTGCCTCACATTTTTGGTTCAGTCGGTTGATGGGAAAAGGTCAGAGATCACTCCCATCCTAAAGAAACACACACACCAGCACCACCCAGTTTTACAGCTCTGTTTGTGTTCACTGTGTGTGAATATGGCTGTTTATGTGCTTGTGCTGGTTTATCTCCTCCCTGTTGTGCAAATATTTGCTTTTTTTGTATTAATGCTTTTTTCAAACAAAACAGTGAGTGAACACTGCATACTTTGGCAGCATGAGCACCACTGAAGCTAATCTCCCAACTCTCTGAACTGCTGGCCCTGTGTCTTGAAGCAGCCAGTTGTCATTCACACAAACCAGAGAGTTTTACTGGTGAGGAAAGTGAACGAAGTTAAAAATGAAATGTTCACATAGCATCAAGGTCTTGTCTCCGAGGACGTTGGCATCATCTTTGTCCAGTGTCTCTCCATGGCTCTCCTCTATATTCTGTCTCCTCAACTCATTCTCAACACGTCCATGTTTATTGCCCACTCAGAGGTAAATTAGTACAGAGCCTCAGAGTATATGCATGAAGTATGTGGATACATTTGCTCTAAACCTCTGCCGTGGCAGTTTTAGAATGTTTAAAGTATGAGCAGACCGCTGTGCAAAAGTCTCTGGAAAGACATGGGACATGCTGCTGCTCCAGGACTATTCGGGAGGAGGAGTAGGAGGAGCCACTTAATTAAAGCAAAGAGCTCCTTTCTGCTTCCTCAGTGGTGCCGCATTAAAATCTAATCTAATCAAAATAACCATGTTTTTAATTTAAGACAGACACTGTTGTCTCAGGACTTGTTTTTGCAACAACTGGTAAAGTTGAAAAAAAGCTTTCTTCTTTCTTTTTTATTTACTCTGTACTCTGTATTATTTTATTGTATTATTACGATGCTTCAAAATGCTCCCATAAGTTTAGTTAGTGTAGAAAACCACAGCTGGTATGAGATTAATAAATTACTCTTTTGATGCCCTATCTGTCGTTCTATTTGCAAATTCTTATTTCATAGTCAAGCCAGTTTGAGTGGCCTGACTGCAGTGGCTGTTGCTGTTTTGTTTTCTAAATGTTTCAAATGATGAAACAGTCCTTAAAGTAATTACTGTGTAACAGGGTGTTAATTTATTTTTATTTCTTTTCAATGTTTCCCTAGCTCCACATTTGACCTATTTAGGCTCTTATCCCGAAAGGTGATGACTCAGTTTACTGGATATAAAACAAGCACTCTCTCCCGTTCTATTGGGACGCCCGGTCACATAGACAAAGACCCCCACACAACCCGTCAGCCTGTAATCAGCTAGCTTTGTGTCTGCCCCCGTCCTGTTCCCATGCAGAGATTCCCAGCGGTGCTCTGGCAAGCTCATCCCCCACTTATTTGTCTGGTGCTGTCAGACCTTTTTTTTTCTGTCCTTCTTTTTCCAGTCAAGTGGAACACATAGACACATGAACACACACATACACAAAAACATGTAGCTTTCACTTGCACTTCACTTGTTGTGAAACTGTTGTGGAACTGTGTCATGGTATTAGTGCTGGTGTGTGGGAGTCGATGTTTGTGTGTGTTTGTATGTAGGGGGGTTTGGGATGCTAATTAAATACAGGGGAGGGGGTGTCACTAATCAGGGTTTGTGATTGGCTAATGAAGACGTCATGTTTTGTGCTGCATGTAGGAGCTCAGCTGAGGGGCTGTAATGTTGTTTAAACATCATCCCAGTGACAGGGGTCCATGCAGACCCCAGAGGTCTGCAAAATATCTCTGCATGTGAGATATTTTTCTTATCTCACAGGTGCTTTATATAATTTATTTCATTTATTTATTTAGAAAGAGGGGCAATAGATATTAATGAACATTTAAACAAATGTAAATATGCCAGATTATAGCCTTGTGCTAATTTCCATCTGCAGACCCTCTGGCAGGTTGGTGTTAAACACAAGTTAGTAAAAACATACAGAGACACTATTTACAGGTCATGTGACAAGGACTATTGCTCAGTTTTTTAATGACTTTGTCGATCAGTTTGTTCTTAATGATATCAAAACATTGTTTTCTGTTTCTGCTTTGGTTAGTGCTTTTAAAATAATTAAAATGTGTTATGGCGACAGGAAAAAAAACTTCTAACATTTAAACTTCTCTGATTCTTCATCTCATAAGCAAGAAATACTTGTGTTACCCTTCCGGAGCTGCAGCATGTTGTGTGTGTAAGTGGATGTGTGTGAAGGGGATATTTGGCAGCCTTTTTAATGCTGACTAATCAGATTGGCCCTGGCTTGATCCTACATATCGGCGTTTGTGTGTGTGAGACTGGGAGAGGCAGTGACAGATGAGGAGAGAGGTGAAGCTGAAGTGGTCTAACTGGAAAGCTTAACCTGATTTAAAAAGTCCTCAAAAGTGAGCTTCAGTTGTGTGTTTGAACTGAGATTGGTCATGTGTTAAAGGATAACATGGAAAAAATGCCACAAATTTTTCAAATTCAAAGTGATGTGAGTGTTCTGGTAACAGGTATATGCAACTGAAGCTGAAGTGCTATTTCAAGATAAACACTCAAACATATGTTTTTTTTTTAGCTCTTTACCGCTCAGCCATAAAAGGCTGATGGGGTGTTGTAGTCATCCCTCCAGATGGGCAGCTGGGCAGGCTGGACACCTAAGTTTGTGATAACTCAAGAAGGAAGTCACCTAGGATTTTCAAATGCCATAGGTGCATCTACCAAAAACCTCGGATGAGTTTGAGTCTTAGTGACCTCAACCTAAAGGTCAAAGGTGAGGGGTAGTTTTCTGAAAAGCTTGTGAATGTGATAACTCAACAACAAGGCGACGTAGGAGCTACAAATTGATATCATCGATGTATCTCCTAGAAATATCTGAGGATTTTGAATCCTCAAAGTCGAGGTCAGAGGTTTAGTTTTCTGAATTTTTTTTGAATATGATAACTCCAGAATGCGACAGTGTATTCATATTCATACCACAGGTGCATCTACTGAAAATCTTGGATGAGTTCGAATCTCAGTGACCTCACTCTCAAAGTCAGAGTAAGTTTTCTGAAAGTCTTGTGAAATCGATAACTTGAAAACAAGGCGACGTGGAGTTTGTAGAAACATCTCCAAAACTGACACCAGATTTCCCGCTAAAACAAGATACAGAATAGATGGGGTGGATAGATGGGCCAGAGGAAATGTAAGTAAATTTGATGTTGCAGGCCTTTATTTTTTCAGTTCATCTAAACTCAACCATTTCTTCTACATTTCTGTGAATTTGACACAGTGCCCATTTTGATGCATTTCTCTCCTTCATGGATAGAATGTCTTTATGACTGCAAAGTCCCAATAATTTTGTGCACTGTTTAGGACCAATAATGGAGGAATTCTCTACCACTTTTCTAAACAACAACATTGTAAACTAGAGATGCTTCAGATTTCTGGGAACATTGTGTACCCCATAGAAGTATGAGCTGGCATTAGTCATCGACCCTCTCATTGTTTTTGGGGGGTGAACCGGAGAAAGTGGTTGACAGAGGGAGGAGAAGGTGGAGAGAGCTGCTTTTTTTTGCCTTCACCCCATCCTGAATTTATGTTCTCAGAAAAGTTTGCTGCATCCACTAATACTGAATGAAAGTAGCAAGTCAGTTTTTAGCTGTGTTGTTCTAATTGTGATACTGGGCTCTACGACAAAGCAGATTAGGAATCAGCCCAAGTACTGTTTTTAGAAAGCCCACAAAGAAGTATTGAGAACTGAAAAACAAAACAAAACACCTGGACGTCTTTGTGTTTTATTCTGCAGGGCGACAACCAACAACAAGGTGAAGGAGACGGTGGCTCTAGAGCTCAGCTTTGTCAACTCCAACCTGCAGCTGCTCAAAGAGGAGCTGGAGGAACTTAACAGCAGCATGGACGTCTACCAGACAGACAGGTGCACAAATGCATGCGTATTTGTCCCATTAATTCCAGGCCGTGCTTATTAGACTAATGATCATTATAATTGGGGAAAACAAGCATCCATTATATTTTTGTAGTGACGCTGGCACTGGGTGTATAACCTCCTTGTACTTGGATATTTGTGATGACCAGTCCTTAGAAATGTTATCTTTGTTTTTTAATAATAGGATGGGGTTTAAATCAAAGTTGGGTTTCAGTCACATTTATTTAAACAGACTAAAGGAAAAAAGCATCCACATGTGTGTCATGCATTCTGTCACAGCCATAAGATTTTTGCCTCCACGGCTCCGTATCGTGTGAGGGAAAAATCCCCTGATTAGAGTATAGTCAATAACCCTGTGGTGGCAGTGTGCACATTTGTTGTTATTGTGAATGGCAGTAGGTAACTGTGGGGGGTGACAGGCTTACTGCTTGGCTTTAGCTTTTCTGATTAGCAGGATGAAGCACTGAGAATAGTGCTCGCTGGTTTTGAAAACAAGCAGATGGCAGCAGCAGTCATTGCCGAAACCTACACTACCTCTGTTAATTTCTTTTTGTAGTGAGGCTGTCAATGTTCCAATGATCCCACTTGGCTTAAAAGAAACCAAAGAGGTGGATGTCACTGTTGCTATCAAGGTGAAGTCAGCATCTATCTACCTCCTTCTCTTTATTTATCCAGTTTGTTGTTCTTTTCAAGAAAAACTTGTGTTTGAGTAAAAGATTATTGCAATAAATGTATCCTAATAAAAGTTACTGAATCAATGTTTTTAAGCTTATTTTACAAGCAGTGTTTATATTTTTATGCTAATTTACATTAGTTGGCCTGACTTCTTTTCATTACTTGTTCATTACTAAACATTTGACACAGATGGGTAGTTTGATGAAATATCATATTTTTGTGCTTATTTGCTTTCCTTTTTCCAGATAGTATGGAAGAATAACCAAAATCATCTTCATGTGGACACGTGAAGATAATTCTTTTGTCACCGTGTCTCTGTCTGCCTTCACAGGACTTCATATGTGAGCACTACGGGGAGGACAGCTTTCTCTATGACAAGGAAATCAAAGAGCTTATGGAACTTAGACAGGTTAATAAATTCACCCATACAGTTTGATCCAGAGTAAACATTCTGCTCATCATGGGTAGAAAAACAAGTGGAATGAAAAGTATTGATTTATTTAAAGTTGATGTCTCTTTTAGGCTGTCTGTAGCTGACATTAAATGAGTGTTAACATTTAGTTTATTGATTATTCAATCAGGCCATGCGTACACCCAGTCGAAACCAGGCCGGTCTGGAGCTGCTAATGGAGTACTACAATCAGCTGTACTACCTGGATCAACGCTTCTTCTCTGCTCAGAAGAATCTGGGTGTTCATTTCCACTGGTATTATATGATAGCATAATTTAAATACTGAAGGGTTATCATAATCATTAACATGCATTTTACAGTATGTGCAATATGCAGTAAAATAAAAATGGGCAAAGGAACAGTTTTTTAAATGTGCACTTTAGCCGTGTTGTTACTACATCCTGGTGCCTTACTGCTGCTCTCTCTTTCAGGAGAAAATCGAAGCATTCAATAGTTGTTTTCCAGGGACAGATTTATGTAATGTGACTATAAAACCATTTTTCCAGAATTAAAATCTCATTTATGTTTCTAAGTGGTTGGCTACAAATTTTAGTTGAGCTTGAAGGTGCTAATTATGAAGCAGAGCATGGATGGCAGTGTCTCATTCCATGACTGTAAAAAAAAAAACTTAAGCTTAATAGAAACTTTTGTTCCAGCAGCTTAAACTCTGGAGGGGCTTTGCTCATTGGTGGTTCCCTTTTCGTTTGTCATTCAGGTATGACTCTTTGACTGGCGTTCCATCGTGTCAGCGTGCGCTGGCCTTCGAGAAGGGAAGTGTGTTGTTCAACATCGGAGCCCTGTACACGCAGATCGGAGCACGACAGGACCGCTCTGCAACAGCTGGCATAGACCGAGCTATAGATGCTTTTCAGCGTGCTGCAGGTAGCACAATGGCAAAATCATACATCAAAATACTTGATTTCTCGTTTTGTGAGCCTTCAAATACGAGGGGCTTGTTTTTTACACAAAACAGCACAAGGCAATATAGTCCTAGTGCTGGTCCCAAGTCCAGATAAATAGGGAGGGTTGCATCAGGAAGTGCAGCTGATGTAAAATCTTGACCAGATCAAAGATGCAGATCATAAAAAATGAATTTTTCATTCTGAATTTGTCGGGTCTGGGTTAACAATGACTGCATACTAACCCTTATGCCGCATGTGCAAACTGCAAGATAAAGGAGACTGCAAGGCAGTGTTCTGTAGATTGTAGCTAAGCATGAGCAGAGAGGGATAAAGGTGGTGAGCCATACAGTGGGGCAAAAAAGTATTTAGTCAGCCACCGATTGTGCAAGTTCCCCCACTTAAAATGATGACAGAGGTCAGTAATTTGCACCAGAGGTACACTTCAACTGTGAGAGACAGAATGTGAAAAAAAAAATCCATGAATTCACATGGTAGGATTTGTAAAGAATTTATTCGTAAATCAGGGTGGAAAATAAGTATTTGGTCACCTCAAACAAGGAAAATCTCTGGCTCTCACAGACCTGTAACGTCTTCTGTAAGAAGCTTTTCTGTCCCCCACTCGTTACCTGTATGAATGGCACCTGTTTGAACTCATCATCTGTATAAAAGACACCTGTCCACAGCCTCAAACAGTCAGACTCCAAACTCCGCCATGGCCAAGACCAAAGAGCTCTCGAAGGACACCAGGAAAAGTATTGTAGACCTGCACCAGACTGGGAAGAGTGAATCTACAATAGGCAAGCAGCTTGGTGTGAAAAAAATCAACTGTGGGAGCAATCATCAGAAAATGGAAGACATACAAGACCACTGATAATCTCCCTCGATCTGGGGCTCCACGCAAGATCTCATCCCGTGGGGTCAAAATGATCATGAGAACGGTGAGCAAAGATCCCAGAACCACACGGGGGGACCTGGTGAATGACCTGCAGAGAGCTGGGACCAAAGTAACAAAGGTCACCATCAGTAACACACTACAACGGCAGGGAATCAAATCCCGCAGTGCCAGACGTGTTCCGCTGCTGAAGCCAGTGCATGTCCAGGCCCGTCTGAAGTTTGCCAGAGAGCACATGGATGATACAGCAGAGGATTGGGAGAATGTCATGTGGTCAGATGAAACCAAAGTAGAACTTTTTGGTATAAACTCAACTCGTCGTGTTTGGAGGAAGAAGAATACTGAGTTGCATCCCAAGAACACCATACCTACTGTGAAGCATGGGGGTGGAAACATCATGCTATGGGGCTGTTTTTCTGCCAAGGGGACAGGACGACTGATCCGTGTTAAGGACAGAATGAATGGGGCCATGTATCGTGAGATTTTGAGCCAAAACCTCCTTCCATCAGTGAGAACTTTGAAGATGAAACCAGGCTGGGTCTTCCAACATGACAATGATCCAAAACACACCGCCCGGGCAACAAAGGAGTGGCTCCGTAAGAAGCATTTGAAAGTCCTGGAGTGGCCTAGCCAGTCTCCAGACCTCAACCCCATAGAAAATCTGTGGCGGGAGTTGAAAGTCCGTGTTGCTCGGCAACAGCCCCAAAACATCACTGCTCTCGAGAAGATCTGCATGGAGGAATGGGCCAAAATACCAGCTACTGTGTGTGCAAACCTGGTAAAGACCTATAGTAAACGTTTGACCTCTGTTATTGCCAACAAAGGTTATGTTACAAAGTATTGAGTTGTATTTTTGTTATTGACCAAATACTTATTTTCCACCCTGATTTACGAATAAATTCTTTACAAATCCTACCATGTGGATTCATGGATTTTTTTTTTCACATTCTGTCTCTCACAGTTGAAGTGTACCTCTGGTGCAAATTACTGACCTCTGTCATCATTTTAGGTGGGGGAACTTGCACAATCGGTGGCTGACTAAATACTTTTTTGCCCCACAGTACATGAAGCTAAGGGAAAGAGTTGTGGAAGCTAGGTTAAGAAGAGGTTTGATCAGCGAGCAGCAGTCTGGCTTCGTGGCAAGAACTACACATGCAATGTTTGCTTTGAGAGTATTGATGGAGGTCAGAAAGAGCTTCACTGTTGTCTTTTTGAATCTAGAGAACGCATGTGTTAGGGTACCAAGAATAGGAAATATTGATATTGCATGAGTAAGTCAGGAGTGACAGAGAAGAATGCAACATGTAAAGAGGAGGGATAGTGGATATATTGTGTAAAGGATGTTGAAGATGAAGCTTCCAGGCAGAAGGAAAAGAAGAAGACCTCAGAGGAGCAAAGGAGGACGTGCAGAGGGTTGCTGTGACAGAAGACAATGCTAGGGATAGGGCGAGATAGAGGCAGATGATTCACTGTGGCAATCCCTAAAAGGAGCAGCCAAAACAAGAAGATTGCCATTAATATAACAGATTTTGTTGTTGTTTATAATCAGCTATTGATGATTTTGAGGTACCCAATCCTGTAAATTTAAAGCTTTTGTTCAGTTGTTTTTATTATATACTTTTGATATAATAAACATTGATATCAGGATGTTTGAATTCACATGGCTAATTGGTAATTTATTTATTTTTTAATGTGTAGGTGCATTTAATTATCTTAAAGAGAATTTTTCCAACGCTCCAAGTCTGGACATGAGTAGTCCATCACTCTGCATGTTGGTGCGGCTCATGCTTGCCCAGGTACAGGAGTGTGTGTTTGAGCGCATCACCCTGACCACACAGGACACGCACTTTACCTCCCAGCTCCGGCTGGCACAGGAGGCTGCACGGGTGAGTAAATACATATGTGCTTTGTTTGTGTTATTACCCTTAATGCCCTATGTTTAACTGTATGCATGTGTGTTTTTTGTAGGTGTCAGATGTTTACTTGTTAGTGCAGCAGACTATGACACAGCCTTTGATGAAGGACTACGTGCCATTTTCATGGGTGTCCATGGTTCAGGTAAAATCTGAACACTTCCGCGCTCTCTCCCACTACTACGCTGCTGTTGCACTCTGCGACCACATGTGTAAGTACAAAATTTACTCACATGTTCATTAGGGAGAGTTCATACTTCTTGTTTTGTAGATAACCTTCTGCCTTGGCTATATTTAATTTTGAATTAAAGCAGTACACTTGTGTCTTTAAAAAGTCTTAAAATCAAGTTGAAGCTTGTTACATACGTAAGACACTTTTTGCTGCTAATTTATAAACAGACTGTAATGTAATATTTTTTATCAAAGACTGACATTCTTGGTGGTGTGAGAGTGGTGTCAGACTGATCCGGCGGGCAGTGTGCGACATTATCTTGTCTGTGCTTGTCATCTTGTCAGCAGTCTGTTAATGCCTAATGAGGCAAATTCATCAACAAAGCTGTTTTCCTCTGTCACCTATGGAGTACACCTCTGTCCTGTGTATCACCTATGCAGCATCAAAAGCACTGTGTTTTGAAGAAGAAAACTGACATTTCTAGTGATTTACCCAATAAACCTAACTTTATTGTATTCTTTTCCAGAGATAATGCTCACCTAATTAGCATTTCTAAACAGATCTTAGCTGTATATATTTTTCCATAGTGTTGGCAGGAGGGGAGGAAGAGGAGGAGGAAGCTGAGAAGGCCTTCCTTCAGTGCCATGCCAGTGTTCCTGCTGGGCCACAACTCAGCCAGGTTCTTCAAGATCCTGAAAAAAGACGAAAACTTGGTGAGTTTGTATTCATCACGTAGCTGCTATGAGCTGCGTTGTGCAAGCATCTTGAAAATGAACCAAAATGCTCATGTTATAACTTGAATAGTTATATTCCCATTCTTTGAAACCTTTATTTTTTTAATAATAATTTCTGCTTACATGAAGGTAAGGCCCACCTGCGGCGTGCTGTAATCAGACATGAGGAGGCCATGCGTGTCCACAGTCTGTGCAAGATCCTGAGAAAGATGGATATCCTGCAGGATGTGCTCTCTGTCACACACAAACGTTCCCTGGACAAATACTCAGAGCTCGACCGAGAGGACGACTTTGATGAAATTGCAGAGGCCCCAGAGATACAGTGTGAGTGTCACGTATAATCGTAAAGTCAGTGATTACATTTTCTGTTTGATTAAATCATAGTGACTAACTGGCTTCTTTACCAGCTCATACCCACCAGAAACCAGACGTCATTCCACCCAACTTCTCCACAGTCAAGGTTACTGATATCTTCCAAAGACTGGTAAGTCCCACAGGGAAGAAATAATACACACTTGGCAGATACCTACCCAGGTTAGGTAACCATTAAAATTGTTTCCTGTTCTTATGCTCTAGGGTCCACTGTCAGTGTTCTGTGCGAGGGCTCGCTGGGGCCCGATGCGTGTGATCTGCCTGAATAAGAGAGAAGGAGGACTGGGGCTCACGCTCAGAGGAGACTCTCCTGTCCTGGTGGCTGGAGTGGTGCCTGGAGGCTGGGCAGAGGTGAGATATACCCTGCACATCTAGAGAAGATTCTGTGAGAAGAAAAGATCTTCTCTTGTATTCTTGTAGTCTTATTTCTATTCTATTTTTATCCTCTCAAAAGGAATTGATTTGCAGTTTGATTCTAAGATTTAAATATTTTAAGACCTGCTTTCCTGTCTACTTATTGTATTATTATGGGGTCTACCTTACAATATAAAGTGCCTTGAGGTGACTGTTGTGATTTGGTGCTGCATAAATACAGTTGAATTGAACTTGATTAAGTAGTTAACTGCAAAAAAGAGCCATTCATTTGTTATTTAGAAAAGAGTTGTGATGGACATGAAGGAGACAAAATGCAATACACTTCCTTCTTTTGTCTCCTTCTTCATTGTGGGAATATATTGCGGGCCTGCATACTTGCATGAAAAAAATGAGGTCAAAACATGTAATTAAGATGAACTAATGATGTTACATGATGTGTTCAGGAGGCTGGACTGAGGGAAGGAGACTACATAGTAGCAGTAGATGGAAAGGACTGTAAGTGGGCCAAACATGGTGAGGTGGTCCACATGCTGAAGAGCTGCAGTGACAGAGGGGTGGAGATCAGTGTGGTCACATTACACTCACATGATACACAGGTAAATATGTGTATGAGCTATGTAGGGTATTCATAAGCATGTAGATTTCAGATAAACTTCCTTCGTAGAGACGTAGAGAACAATAAATTGTTGCAAAGCTTTTTGGTGGCATTTATTTTTTGTTGTTTTCCATGGATGTCTAGCCCTTTTCCAGCATAAGCAGCATGAAAAGGCCGTGCTCAGTGACCTTTTTTCAGAATTTACCCTTCTGTCTCTCTGATGGATGCTTTTTACCCCTCACCTGTAAAATGCTGAAACAAGGGAATATGAGTGTTTGTCATTTGATTACATTTGAGCCATCTTTATACTAACCTAGTATTAGCCTGAAGGCTCAGGTCAATGCAATACTTTATTTTCAAACCTTTGAATCAAAACTGAAAGTCTCTTCTTTGATTCCTTAAATTGTGGAAATATCTGTGGGGTTTGTCTGCTGTTTCAGTGGTTGTGTACCTGTGTGTATGCTTTTTTGTTTCTTAGCAGGTGGAGAGGAGGGCAGTTATGCTGTCGCTGTGCAGCGACAAAGAAAACACTCGGCATCGTCTGCTGTCTGGGGCTAAAGGCCAGAGCTCCGCCTCTTTGCTGAACTGGAACAGGAAGAAAAAGAGGGAAGGCAGCACGATCACAAAAAGACTTGGAAGCGCTTTCAGTTTGTCGTTCGGAAGCATCCGAGACACTGAGGCCATGTACTAAGAGACGACTTCAGAAGAATCACTCAGGGAATAGCAGCGGAGCACACGGTACAAGTACAGCAGACACAAAGAAACAGCCTCTCCTGAGTTGAGGAGGTAGGTGATGATGCAAAGCTGGGACAAAGGAAAAGAAAAAACATGTATAGTCAAGGAACACCTGCTGTGCCAGGTTCTTCTTGCACACTCCAGCATATCTGACATCTTCGTCAGTTAATCATTGAAATGTGATGTTTATTACTTTTACCCATTGTACAAAAGTGAATTTGAAGTATCACAGAATTGTGTCCTGGCATCTTTCTAACAGAGACTGCGCAGTAGGGAAGTCGATAGTGGAAATATGTCTGTAATTTCTCACCTGAAGTCACTACTATGAAGGATCTGTTTGCAAATGAGCAGCACAATATGGCACTGCCCACATCCAAGATACCATGGCTTCACTTTTTGGGACTGTCTACATTGTACAGGCCTTGAACAGTGTCCCCAGTTCCTACACTGGGGTAACCTGACTTTGAATTTAAATTGCATGTTTAGGAAGAATGTGGTGGCAATGTATATAAAGTCAGTAAGTGTGTGAGTAAATAGATGCAAATTTTCCACAGGGCCTAGCAAAGTTACATTTGTAGAATTTCAATGAGCTTTATGTCATATAAGTGCAGTAGCTACAAAAATAAAAGCACAAAAGTATAAAGGGAGCAAAATAACAGAACTGAGGCTTCTTCTTAATTAATTTCAAGGCTTTACAAACATACATGCTTGCTGTGTTGAAGCTGACAGCTGTACAGTACCCTTCTTTATGGACACACTTTAAGTGTTCAAGCACTGTACAATTCTGCCTGATACAGCTGGCAAAGTTATTTGGTAAGAATAAAGAAAAAAAAAAACAGCTTCTGTCAGAGTGTAGTGGTTTACACAAATTACTTTGGGGTTGCGTCAGAAGAGATATCTGGTGTAAAAACCTGCCAATGTGGTGCTACCCACTGTGATGATCCCTTGTAAATACAGCTGAAAGTAGCTTCTCTAAATGTTAATAATCGTTGAAGAAGATAGAGCAGAATTAGCAAGGAAGCACAAAATTTCTTGTACTGTATTCTTGATGGGACCGAATAGACCAGCAGTCACCTGTGATTAACCACTGAAGGCCTCCAACGGTTAATCTGTTCACTTCTGACAGAAAGCACATTCAGTTTTTAATAGATTAGGATTAATTCAGACAGTCAGTTCAACCTGGATTTATTACTAAAAGTGTCATGTTGGAATTAATCCTTAGATCATTTTTTTATGTTTAGTTTTATCATTTCTAGGTGACTAAAGCACTTGAACTTTGCTCTGTTTTCTAATGTAGTTTTAGTATTTTGAATGCACTGTGACAAATATTTTGTAAATGTAGTTTCAGGTTTTACAATAATGCCTATGATGTACTCACATTGAGAGGATGTGTGTTTGGATGTCAAATGTGATAGAGAGCGATCATGTAGGAAAAGCATGACATGAGGTGTGATTACATCAAAGTCCACTGTGTTTAACAATGTCCAGCCACTGTACTGTATGTTAGAAACAGCCAATGTTGCATCTGTAGTTGTAAGAGCTGTATTGAGAAAATGTTTCTTTCTTTAAATCAATGCTGTTTGAACTTTTTGTAAAATTTTGATACAACTTGAAGTAGCATTTTGTTCCAGCTTAAAATGAATGTTATTTGAGTTTGTCGTGTTCACTGTGACATGACGGTCCATAGTCATGAGTGTGGAAAGCATGAGGGGACAAGAGCAAAAATTAGTGTTTATCTGAGTCTTGTTTCGTCTAGAAAATCTTAAATATAGTTTTAAAAGGTCTGACAACTTCTTTCACAATGATGATATTCACATTCCTTTGGAAATTAGCAACTTTTGTGCCACTTTTGACAGTAAGAAGACTATTGCGATGCGATACCATGATTCGTGCATCCACCAGAGTATGAATGTTAGATAGAAAGAAAAACACTTAAGCATAGAAAAAATTGCTTGTATGAATAGACATGAACGAGGTACGTTGTATAAAGCACTTTGATTGCTCAGCTATAGTAGAAAAGCACTATATAACAACCAGTCCATTTAACATTTACTTTTCTCCACTTGTGTTAGCACAGAGATGCTAATTTCTTTCCTCTGTTCACTAACATCAACTACTCCAGTTTCTGGAACTGAGATAACAGTTTCATTTTCTCCATCCTGTGTTTGAACATTCTTGATAACCCGTTTTTGACCCGAGGCTGCCAGATAATCTTTCCTCCATCCTGCTTTTGAAACATTTTTTAATTCCCTGTTGAGACACTGAGTTACCAAATATGCTTCTCTACATCCTATTTTTTCCATTACATTTCAGTTCACATTGTCAGCAGGTTTCCAGATACACTTTCCCTATTCTACTTGTTATATTTGTCTGCTTAATTTGTATTTGTTGAGCATTCTCCTGTACTGTGTTTAGCCCCAATAAAATTTAGCAATTACATGTTATGAAATATAGCATGTCTGTCTTCTGAGACATGCAGCTTGTGGGGATAGGTTAATTGGATAATCCAAATTGCCACTAGGTGTGAATGTGCGAGTGAATGTGAGTGCGAATGGTTGTCTGTCCCTGTGTGTTGGCCCTGCGACAGACTGGCGACCTGTCCAGGGTGTACCCCGCCTCTCGCCCTATGACAGCTGGGATAGGCTCCAGCACCCCCCCGTGGCCCTGAAAAGGATAAGCGGAAGTGAATGGATGGATGGATGTATGGGAAATATACTCACACCCCTTATCAGTTCAGGTGCTGTAGGAAACTGGTTCAAATGAAAGAACGTTGCTACAATCCAGCACCTGATTTCAGCTCTCTGTTTTCACAGCTTAAGTAAGGCCAGTGTACATCTAGGCCATGATTTTCTTCCATCTTCCTTCACTCGAAAGCTAAATCTTTGTCAGAAAGTATTACTCAGTGGTCTTATCATTGCATTTCCGTTCTCTGCAAGCATTGTTGCATGCAGTTATGTGGTCAGATGTGTTTGATCAGTAGTGCTCTGACTACAAATGGAAACCAGATGGGATTTTCTGCAGTATGAGATCTTGTTCCTTTCCTTCAGATTACACATTTATATGCAGGAAATGCAGATTGCTCCTCAAGCAGTCTACCTATTGTTGATGAACTGCTGCTGCACGGCTTTGGTTTACTTGCACCCAATGTTGATAAGTTAAACTTCTGATGCTTTCAAATCCATAACACCCTGTTTCTTAGGGATCAAGCCATTTCAGACAGAAACCACTGAGAAACGTGACCACACACATCTCCACAGTTGCCCAACAGCACAATTACGTTGACACCCTTTGCCAGCTTCAATGGCAGTTTTTAGGGCCAGCTGCACTTTCAGCAAAACACTTAGCACTGCACAAATACCAATCCAGCCAGTTTTATGGCAGAATGCGGTTCTACACCAAACGACCCAAGTTCAGTCAGAAAAGTTTCTTCTAGCCAACATCAGCTGTTTTCAAATTTGTTCGGTAGTAATAGTGGCTCTTTTCCACAGGCATAAATCATCAAGAGATCCATTTTCATTCACGTAGACAACCCAACCTTGTTTGACATAACCATCTTAGACAGAAGCAACTGCTGTCTTTGACTTAACATGACTAGATTTAGAAATTTGGTTCATTTCATCCCAAACCTGCTTTTCTGAATTTTCAGTCACTCCCTATTATGTGAATTAAAATGTGTACCATCAAAGTGTCACTACTCATTACAAGCCTTCAACATTAGATTCATTTCTCTCACTGTCTACATTTAACTTCCGATCCCCGATCCTAACACGTCATTAGCATTTAGTCGGTATACAATCACAGCCACCCCGTGCAAATCCATTCTGCTTTCTTTGGGGATCTGCCAGGGCCAGAAGCCACTGCTGACTGTTGAAGAGACGCTGGCCTAACTTGTTTCGTTTGGAGTTAGTAAAAGTTGAGATTAAGTTAATAGAAATTCATTTTTTTCCTTGTCTGTACTTTTTTGTGTGATTATTAAGTAAGTCTTAAATTGGCTTTATAATTGTATTTACAGCTCCCAGCTTAAATTTAAGGTGTTGCAACCTGCAGATGCACTGCATTATTTTGCAATGACATAGATTTATGTCTGTTGACTATGTGTTTCTATCACTACAAAAACTTTGTTTATGGCATTAGAAAAATAGATTTGAACTCTTTGAAAATACTTTTTAAATCTTTTTATTGTGATTAGACCCAAATACTTTTTTTTGTTATGTCCTCTCTGGCTTTCCGTGTGTGTGTGTGTGTGTACATTTGAGTAAATGCTTGGAATTGACTGTTTTTAAGAGAAATGAATTTGTGTTTTTGCCTGAATATGTGACCATCCCTAATACTGCATTTGGGGATTTGCACAGTACTTTTTTCCTTAAATAAATACAATAAAAGTGAATAATGACCTGCTGCCATTCTTACTGTTGCATTTACTGTAACACATGCAGTAGCACGCATCATAGAACCATGATGCATTGAGCCACAGCTTTTAATCTTTGAATTCAGCTGTTTTCAGTCTCATAGGGGGTCGTGTGATTGGTGGTCTTTCCCTTAAAATATAAAGCACCTTAAAGTTACTGTTGTGAATTGAAGCTGTATCGATTAAAATTAATCTGTACATTCAAATGCATTGTTTCATACAACTCAATAAATATCAGCAAATACAAAGTGCTCCTATGCAGTGTAGCGCAGTCTGCTGAGTATTCTCTTTAGTATCACTTATCAAACTCCACCTTTACACAGCTGTATTCTGGCTGGAGGGTTTGAAACCAGCCACAAAGGCTTATGTAACATCTGCTCTTATACTACAGGGTAAAGTTGGGTACATCCACAAAGCATACCAAACCTCAGAAGCAGCAGCACAGGTTACCTGCCCACAGCTTACATGTAAAGAAAGTAAATCTAGTAAAGCTAAAACAATTTTGTACATGACTCGTTTCTACTTTCAGTTATTTCTAAATTCTGCACCAGAGCCTTTGGTGCCTCACTTGCAAAGTTCCACTTTAGGCCCAGAATATATGTTTATGTCATTTTATGCAGAGACTGCCCACCTCTGCTGCACTGTTGTTAAGGGTGTTATTATGGAAGTTTCTGATAAATCCATCAGTGTTATGTGTCAAAAGGAAGGACACACGTGAAATGTTTCCATCACTGTTAAAAAAATAAGTAAAATCTGTCATAAATATTTGGTTAATGTGAACTCTAACGTACAGTAACAGTTGTATGGAATGATACCACACTGATCATTAATAAGTGGTCAGTCACAATCCAGGCTGTGAAGACTTTCCTGTTTGCCTCAGTATTGTGTTTAAAGTTTTTCTTCTGGTTAGAACGCTGACTATATAAACAGGTTACAGTTTTGAAGATGATTTATTACTTAATTGGATTCCTATGAACAATGTTCTTCTGCTTACATCACAGTCTGATATGAAAAACAAGACAAAGTGAGAACTATTTATTATAGAAGTGCTCACTTCAACATTATTTTCCCATTGAGGCAAACTGACAACACACAAGATGTGTAGTAAATATTGAGAGAAGCTGTTTGTGCTTCTTTAAGTTCTTTTTTCTGTAATTCACAGCTGCTGCTGGAGACTGCACACACAGAGCAAGAAGCAGCTATATCCCACTGGAGCGTGCTGAGCAAAGAAGCTTGGATATCTTTGCGACTGTACACGGAGACCAACAGTTCCTCAGCAGGCTGTCTGGTGGCAACTTCAGTCCATCTCAGGAACCCGTGGAAGGGTTTGCAGGCCCCAAACCGCTCTGCTCCAGCTCTGCTATGACTGACATGTGCTTGAATTCTGCAGGGTGGTGGTTAAACATCTCCACCAATCGGTAAGTCTCCTGTCTCTGGGTGCCGTAGAAGAGCTGCACCTGGTTAGCCAAACACTGAGCCTGCTGGACGGTCTGTGGAGATGAGGGACAGATGTTGAGGCCTTAAATACACATCAGGTGTGACACACTACATCCGCTGCATCGCTGTATTTGTGAATCTCTCAAGAACATAAAACCTCTGAAGTCTATTCATATAGGCTCGTATGTGGACTTACTATGAACTTGGGATCCATCTCTGCTGTCATGAGCACGATGCCCTTCTCCTCCTTCAGGTCTGGGTAGTGGTATAGGATCAGCTGACTGGGAGCATTCTCACCCAGCGTCTGCACACAGACACCATCAGGTAATTTACCGTGATAAACTCAAAGTGGAATTACGAGATTTTGGGCAAAGTTGCTGTTACTGTAAATAGCCAAGCATGAACAGATCAACTCATTTCCAAAAAATGTAATTGCTAATTTCAAAAATGTAAAAAAACAAAATAAAGACTCTCTTTCCATCTTTTATGGTTAAAAATACCAAAGGAAAGGTGCCAGAAGGAATGACTCTGTAAAGCCTAGTTTCACAAGCTCCGGAATCCAGAGAGTAATGACCTTTCCCAGAAGCATGTCAAGGTGTTGTAAGTCTGAAGCACTTTACCTGGACGTTGATGAGGGAGGTGAAGTGGAGCTCGTGTCGGGACCACTGACCCACAAAGAACTCGTAACCCTCTTTCTGAGGCAAAGCGTAAAGGAACTGAGATGAAGGAGAAACAGAGAAAAGTCACCGAGGTGACGACTTAGAAAAAGAGGGAAAAAAATTGGGCTGCCTGAAAACAATAACAGCATCATGAAAGTCTTGATGATCAGATGGTTAATGAATAATCACAGGTATGACAATTTAATGCGTCATTTTCATAACATAATTGGTGATATAGGTTACAAGCAAGTCTGGCGCTGAACAGAAATTGTCGCGCTATGCTCCTTTATTTATTGTGCATAAATAGTGAATTGTCCTGACACAATATTGTGTTTCGCTTCTGTTATTATGGTGCATTGACAAAAACATATACTTTTATTCACAGGATAAAACAGTTGTTTTGTATCACTAATTGCCCAGTACGATTACAGCATACAGTATTATTGTCACTGCTACATTTCTGTAACGCGTACCAGAAATTATTTCCACTACTAATTAATTACCGTTGAGCTCAAAGGTTATATTAATAAACGGTTAATGAATGTGTGTTTATGACAACGATTTGTGAGACTGGTAAACTTATGATATGTACGATGGTCTTTCATTCTACACGGTGCATTTCAAGGTCCTGCACCCATCCGTCGGTAAACTGTACCTGGGCTTGTTGCAGTGACCTGAAGTTACTAAACTTCATGAGTGTGTGCACTCACTCCAAGAACCGTATGATTATAAATATGCATATAAATATGCTACGATGAGATAGCTGACTTCATCTAACTAGCAAATGTTGTCCAGGCTACGTTGGTGATGCAGTTTTTTTTAATGTGTATGATATTTTTGTCATGCGATTTTAAAGCCGGTCCTACAAGCGCATCCAAGAATAACATGCAGCTTATCTCAGAACTGTCGGTGAAAATTATTCTTGGAGCTAGGTTTAATTGAGCTGCATTTTAAAGAGGTGCAATTTCACAATTTGTGTATATTTTCTAAGTTCACTATTTTGTCATGTGTTGAGAAAAACACAGATTTAAAAATTACATGGTCTAATATTTACATTTAGCATAACTGCAACATGCTTTTTTCGTTTTTTTTTTTTTAAAGACTCGAAAGGACTTGAAATTCAAAATTTCAGACTTGTGACTTTACTTGGACTTTTACACCAGTGACTTGAGACTCGACTGTGACTTGCCTGACATTACTTGAGACTTGACTTGAGGATAAAGACTTGAGACTTACTTGAGACTTGCAAAACAATGACTTGGTCCCACCTCTGCTGGTTAGAGTTGCATGGATCGCAGATTTATCCGTTTTTTGTGAATATAAGCTGCTGACTGGTGAGCAGAATTTTCAGCTTGGTACGTTAGTGTTCATCAGTTAATCATAAAACATATTTAGTGCTTATAACAAATATATTATGCTAAATAAAGACAGATTTTTCCACAATGTATATGATAGTAAGAGTTAGTAAGCCTCTATTAAAGTCTCCCTCTGCAGTCTGTTGTTTCTTAGATTCAGCATTGAAACTGAATTTAAAACAAAACATAGATGACATTCTGTCGTCTCATCAACCACCAAGATCTCACTGCCTACAGACATTCAGTAACTCTCATTGGATAATGTTAATAAATATCTTTCACTAAATATGAACGTTTTCTACCTGTCCTTGTTAAAATTATGAAAGAAGTTATTATGCCTGAGAATCTCTAGAATGTCGAATACTTTCCACTAAACAGTTGTCTTCTACTTTGGTTAGTTTTTTTAACAACCATTTAAAAAACATATTTTGCTTTTGTTTTATTTTTTACTGCAATTCCTGTAGAGTAGCTTTTATAGTGTTAATTCAGTATGTGCTACAAAATAAAAGCCTTTCCTTTACATTAGGTTTGTGGGCATTTTATTTTGAATTGTTCCAATCATGGCACTTCAAAGGAACAGCGCATCACAGGAACAGCCTGTGATGTCACAGTGCACATTCTACTGGAAAACCCTATAAATAGGGGAGACGTTCAACCAACTTTAGTGGATCTCGGATGGCAGAAACACAAAGCAACCTGGTTGTTAAAACAAAGACAAGGCGGACGCAGAGAAACGCAGACGCACACGCTGACGCATCTACAATGGCAGAAGCAAAAATAGAAATGGTCATCACACCAAAACCTGAGGTTGATAAAGCCGCACAACCAAATACTAAAAAGTCTCCTGTGGCACAACCACCAAAGGAAACGGTTGTGAAACCAAAGAAACAAAAAAAGCAAAAACAGAAAAGAGTGGCTGAAGAACCAAAAAGACCAATTACTCGGGCATATGCCCGGGCTCTTCTTGAAGCTCAAAGCAGCACGGGTGATGGAGCAAACCCGAAAAATGAAGAAATGCAAAAAAACACTGGAGCCACTCCTGAAAAAGAAAAGGCTGAATCCCTCCCCATTTCAAATGCAAAGGAGGACATGGAGAGAGAGAGAAATGGGAAGAACCCCAGCAGACCAAACCCTGTGCCTAATGGAGGGAGCCCGTTTAATCCCTGGCACGAGATTGCTGCTCTCAGACACCAACTGGAAGCCTCCCAATACCATCAGAACGACCTTTACTGTAAAATGGTAGGTGCAAACAAGAGGGCCTCTTATCACCAGTTTCAGGTGAACAAACTTCGTGAAGAAATTCACGAGAACGAGCGAAATCACGAGGAAACGATTAAAGGCCTCATAGAGCAGCTGGAAGAGGCTTCTAGTAATAAGCCCAATGACATCAGTGAGACAGACACTCTCGCAAGTGACAATGAAGCTATGGTCATATTGGATGAGGTGATTGCTACCCTGCAGGACCAAATCAGCCACCCTACCACAGAGCAGTGTGTGGAGTCTGCCACTCCAACCACAGAGGCTTCACACACTGACTCTGTAGGACTGAAGTCCTCTAAGGAGGCTGAATTTGAGCTCAAATGTAGGATTCAGCAAGAGCAGATTGAGATGCTCCAGAAACAGCTCCTAGCAGCTCAAAATCAGCTTGAAGAGCAGGCCGTTAAACATAGGCAGGAGCAGGAGACACTCAACCTGGAAATCAGTGACCTGAAATCCCAGCTCTGCCCCAACAAGGCCCTTCATGATTTGAAGCTAGAGTCTCTGGAGCAAGAGCTGAAAGGGGCCAAAGCTTCCTCACTTAAAATCCCACAGCAGCACAAAGAACAAAATTCCACTGCTGCAAATGAAATGCACAAATTTGAGCTTCCGAAAGAAAACGAGACTGGAGAACAGGAGAAGATGGAAAAAGAGGACTCACGGCCATCCACTGCAAGGTCTCTGCAGGAGCCTCAGAAAGAAAAAGACACCACAGAACAACAGAAGATAGAAAAAGAAGAGTCAGCTGCATTTTCTGTACAGGAATCTTTGCAAAGTCTACAAGACAAACAGAAAATGCTCAATGTCAAGGTGGCTGAACTCAAGACTGAAGTTAAGAGCCTGCCAGAGATTCCGCCAAGGAAGAAGAAGAACAAGAAGAAGCGGAACTGTGCGCGTCCCCAATTTCACATAATTGGTGTCAACATCAAGTCCTAAAAATCATATTTATATACAACTAAATTGTCAGTGAACATTTGAACCCCTCTCGGTCAAGACAGAAGGCCACCCCTTCCTGAGCCCGGTTCTGTCAGAGGTTTCTCCCTATTAAGAGGGAGTTTTTCCTCTCCACTGTCGCCAAGTGCTTGCTCATAGGGGATTTGGGGGCTTTTTTTTAACACCAACCACTGAAAAGTTCACTGACATCAAATTTAAGACTCAGCAAATATGGAAATGGATCATTCGTCATCAAGTGAGGAATCATCCATTTAAAACATGTTTGCTGAGTCATATTTAGTTGTATATAAATATGATTTCTGTCACACTAAGGCCAATCACAGACTAATTTGGACAATTGGTAAAAAATAAATAAATTGAAAAAATTGAAAAAAAGTAGTTGTGTCATTGTTTCGTGTAGATTTCAAATAACATGCCATTTTATGTCAACATATTTCTGTTACATTTGTAGTGCTCGTGGTTTTATATTCTTATGATCCTGTTTGTTTGATGAGTATATCCTTCTGCCTTGCTTCACATATTTACTGCTGCTTGGCTAGCTTTAGTCATGCTAGCATCAGCACGGGTAGAAACAGATACACATCAGAGACATCACATGTAGCTTGTGTTTATGTTCAGAGTGACACCTGATTTAAAAGCAGGCAGCAAAGCACTGAGCAGCATATCAGTCAGCACAGAAAACAAATGCCATAAATGTCATCAATTAGGCTGGAATAGTTTGTTTCTAGTGGCTTCTATCAGAGGTGTGGACTCGAGTCACATGACTTGGACTCGAGTCAGACTCGAGTCATTAATTTTATGACTTTAGACTTGACTTGAAAAAATGTTGTAAGACTTGTGACTTGACTTGGACTTTTACACCAATGACCTGGGACTTGAATTGGACTTGAACCGGTTTACTTGAAAAGACTTGATATTTCACCCCAAATATAAAATGTAACATGCATATTATATAGAGATTGAAAATGTGATGTCATTCTGGGGTAGAACCACAAAGGATTCTGGGAACTCGTGGCAAGAGGTACTAGCGCACGCAGGCTTTTAATTGAAATCAGTTATACAGCGATAAAAAGAAACACAAAAAATGGCAAGAAGCTGTTGTATTATTAACTGCAATAGCCGGTCACATGACAGCCACGGGAAGCCGACAGGTAGAGAAATCGGTTGTTATCGGATTACGTCGTTGAAGAGAAATTGTTCGAGCCATGTTTCCGAAGTAACAAAGAGGCGACGGATGGCCTGGATCGCAGCCATTCAAAGACCAAATATAACGTCCCAGAACACTCCAGCTCACAGGTTAGTCTGCTCCAAGCATTTCCACAAAGGTCAGTCTGCTGTAGTAGTTAATGCGTCATTTTCATAACATAATTGGTGATATAGGTTACAAGCAAGTCTGGCGCTGAACAGAAATTGTCGCGCTATGCTCCTTTATTTATTGTGCATAAATAGTGAATTGTCCTGACACAATATTGTGTTTCGCTTCTGTTATTATGGTGCATTGACAAAAACATACTTTTATTCACAGGATAAAACAGTTGTTTTGTATCACTAATTGCCCAGTACGATTACAGCATACAGTATTATTGTCACTGCTACATTTCTGTAACGCGTACCAGAAATTATTTCCACTACTAATTAATTACCGTTGAGCTCAAAGGTTATATTAATAAACGGTTAATGAATGTGTGTTTATGACAACGATTTGTGAGACTGGTAAACTTATGATATGTACGATGGTCTTTCGTTCTACACGGTGCATTTCAAGGTCCTGTACCCATCCGTCGGTAAACTGTACCTGGGCTTGTTGCAGTGACCTGAAGTTACTAAACTTCATGAGTGTGTGCACTCACTCCAAGAACCGCATGATTATAAATATGCATATAAATATGCTACGATGAGATAGCTGACTTCATCTAACTAGCAAATGTTGTCCAGGCTACGTTGGTGATGCAGTTTTTTTTAATGTGTATGATATTTTTGTCATGCGATTTTAAAGCCGGTCCTACAAGCGCATCCAAGAATAACATGCAGCTTATCTCAGAACTGTCGGTGAAAATTATTCTTGGAGCTAGGTTTAATTGAGCTGCATTTTAAAGAGGTGCAATTTCACAATTTGTGTATATTTTCTAAGTTCACTATTTTGTCATGTGTTGAGAAAAACACAGATTTAAAAATTACATGGTCTAATATTTACATTTAGCATAACTGCAACATTCTTTTTTCGTTTTTTTTTTAAATACTCGAAAGGACTTGAAATTCAAAATTTCAGACTTGTGACTTTACTTGGACTTTTACACCAGTGACTTGAGACTCGACTGTGACTTGCCTGACATTACTTGAGACTTGACTTGAGGATAAAGACTTGAGACTTACTTGAGACTTGCAAAACAATGACTTGGTCCCACCTCTGCTGGTTAGAGTTGCATGGATCGCAGATTTATCCGTTTTTTGTGAATATAAGCTGCTGACTGGTGAGCAGAATTTTCAGCTTGGTACGTTAGTGTTCATCAGTTAATCATAAAACATATTTAGTGCTTATAACAAATATATTATGCTAAATAAAGACAGATTTTTCCACAATGTATATGATAGTAAGAGTTAGTAAGCCTCTATTAAAGTCTCCCTCTGCAGTCTGTTGTTTCTTAGATTCAGCATTGAAACTGAATTTAAAACAAAACATAGATGACATTCTGTCGCCTCATCAACCACCAAGATCTCACTGCCTACAGACATTCAGTAACTCTCATTGGATAATGTTAATAAATATCTTTCACTAAATATGAACGTTTTCTACCTGTCCTTGTTAAAATTATGAAAGAAGTTATTATGCCTGAGAATCTCTAGAATGTCGAATACTTTCCACTAAACAGTTGTCTTCTACTTTGGTTAGTTTTTTTAACAACCATTTAAAAAACATATTTTGCTTTTGTTTTATTTTTTACTGCAATTCCTGTAGAGTAGCTTTTATAGTGTTAATTCAGTATGTGCTACAAAATAAAAGCCTTTCCTTTACATTAGGTTTGTGGGCATTTTATTTTGAATTGTTCCAATCATGGCACTTCAAAGGAACAGCGCATCACAGGAACAGCCTGTGATGTCACAGTGCACATTCTACTGGAAAACCCTATAAATAGGGGAGACGTTCAACCAACTTTAGTGGATCTCGGATGGCAGAAACACAAAGCAACCTGGTTGTTAAAACAAAGACAAGGCGGACGCAGAGAAACGCACACGCTGACGCATCTACAATGGCAGAAGCAAAAATAGAAATGGTCATCACACCAAAACCTGAGGTTGATAAAGCCGCACAACCAAATACTAAAAAGTCTCCTGTGGCACAACCACCAAAGGAAACGGTTGTGAAACCAAAGAAACAAAAAAAGCAAAAACAGAAAAGAGTGGCTGAAGAACCAAAAAGACCAATTACTCGGGCATATGCCCGGGCTCTTCTTGAAGCTCAAAGCAGCACGGGTGATGGAGCAAACCCGAAAAATGAAGAAATGCAAAAAAACACTGGAGCCACTCCTGAAAAAGAAAAGGCTGAATCCCTCCCCATTTCAAATGCAAAGGAGGACATGGAGAGAGAGAGAAATGGGAAGAACCCCAGCAGACCAAACCCTGTGCCTAATGGAGGGAGCCCGTTTAATCCCTGGCACGAGATTGCTGCTCTCAGACACCAACTGGAAGCCTCCCAATACCATCAGAACGACCTTTACTGTAAAATGGTAGGTGCAAACAAGAGGGCCTCTTATCACCAGTTTCAGGTGAACAAACTTCGTGAAGAAATTCACGAGAACGAGCGAAATCACGAGGAAACGATTAAAGGCCTCATAGAGCAGCTGGAAGAGGCTTCTAGTAATAAGCCCAATGACATCAGTGAGACAGACACTCTCGCAAGTGACAATAAAGCTATGGTCATATTGGATGAGGTGATTGCTACCCTGCAGGACCAAATCAGCCACCCTACCACAGAGCAGTGTGTGGAGTCTGCCACTCCAACCACAGAGGCTTCACACACTGACTCTGTAGGACTGAAGTCCTCTAAGGAGGCTGAATTTGAGCTCAAATGTAGGATTCAGCAAAAGCAGATTGAGATGCTCCAGAAACAGCTCCTAGCAGCTCAAAATCAGCTTGAAGAGCAGGCCGTTAAACATAGGCAGGAGCAGGAGACACTCAACCTGGAAATCAGTGACCTGAAATCCCAGCTCTGCCCCAACAAGGCCCTTCATGATTTGAAGCTAGAGTCTCTGGAGCGAGAGCTGAAAGGGGCCAAAGCTTCCTCACTTAAAATCCCACAGCAGCACAAAGAACAAAATTCCACTGCTGCAAATGAAATGCACAAATTTGAGCTTCCGAAAGAAAACGAGACTGGAGAACAGGAGAAGATGGAAAAAGAGGACTCACTGCCATCCACTGCAAGGTCTCTGCAGGAGCCTCAGAAAGAAAAAGACACCACAGAACAACAGAAGATAGAAAAAGAAGAGTCAGCTGCATTTTCTGTACAGGAATCTTTGCAAAGTCTACAAGACAAACAGAAAATGCTCAATGTCAAGGTGGCTGAACTCAAGACTGAAGTTAAGAGCCTGCCAGAGATTCCGCCAAGGAAGAAGAAGAACAAGAAGAAGCGGAACTGTGCGCGTCCCCAATTTCACATAATTGGTGTCAACATCAAGTCCTAAAAATCATATTTATATACAACTAAATTGTCAGTGAACATTTGAACCCCTCTCGGTCAAGACAGAAGGCCACCCCTTCCTGAGCCCGGTTCTGTCAGAGGTTTCTCCCTATTAAGAGGGAGTTTTTCCTCTCCACTGTCGCCAAGTGCTTGCTCATAGGGGATTTGGGGGCTTTTTTTTAACACCAACCACTGAAAAGTTCACTGACATCAAATTTAAGACTCAGCAAATATGGAAATGGATCATTCGTCATCAAGTGAGGAATCATCCATTTAAAACATGTTTGCTGAGTCATATTTAGTTGTATATAAATATGATTTCTGTCACACTAAGGCCAATCACAGACTAATTTGGACAATTGGTAAAAAATAAATAAATTGAAAAAATTGAAAAAAAGTAGTTGTGTCATTGTTTCGTGTAGATTTCAAATAACATGCCATTTTATGTCAACATATTTCTGTTACATTTGTAGTGCTCGTGGTTTTATATTCTTATGATCCTGTTTGTTTGATGAGTATATCCTTCTGCCTTGCTTCACATATTTACTGCTGCTTGGCTAGCTTTAGTCATGCTAGCATCAGCACGGGTAGAAACAGATACACATCAGAGACATCACATGTAGCTTGTGTTTATGTTCAGAGTGACACCTGATTTAAAAGCAGGCAGCAAAGCACTGAGCAGCATATCAGTCAGCACAGAAAACAAATGCCATAAATGTCATCAATTAGGCTGGAATAGTTTGTTTCTAGTGGCTTCTATCAGAGGTGTGGACTCGAGTCACATGACTTGGACTCGAGTCAGACTCGAGTCATTAATTTTATGACTTTAGACTTGACTTGAAAAAATGTTGTAAGACTTGTGACTTGACTTGGACTTTTACACCAATGACCTGGGACTTGAATTGGACTTGAACCGGTTTACTTGAAAAGACTTGATATTTCACCCCAAATATAAAATGTAACATGCATATTATATAGAGATTGAAAATGTGATGTCATTCTGGGGTAGAACCACAAAGGATTCTGGGAACTCGTGGCAAGAGGTACTAGCGCACGCAGGCTTTTAATTGAAATCAGTTATACAGCGATAAAAAGAAACACAAAAAATGGCAAGAAGCTGTTGTATTATTAACTGCAATAGCCGGTCACATGACAGCCACGGGAAGCCGACAGGTAGAGAAATCGGTTGTTATCGGATTACGTCGTTGAAGAGAAATTGTTCGAGCCATGTTTCCGAAGTAACAAAGAGGCGACGGATGGCCTGGATCGCAGCCATTCAAAGACCAAATATAACGTCCCAGAACACTCCAGCTCACAGGTTAGTCTGCTCCAAGCATTTCCACAAAGGTCAGTCTGCTGTAGTAGTTAAAGTTTAGTACTTTGCAGCTATTCAGCCAAACTTTGTTGCTGCTTTTGAAATACCCATCAATCACTTTCTGCAGCTTTTTTTTTTCTTATCTTCAGTATTTTTATTCCTTCGCTCCGAACTTTGGTCAGTGTTGCTGTTATTAAAGTGTTCAGAAATAACGTTGGCTTAGCTTCCATAGCTTGCTGCATTGATCTTACCATTGGGCAGGACTGTGATCTGCTGAAAATCATCTCATAGATCTGTGTCTGCAAATACAAGAGAGGAGAGAATATTAGATCATTATGAACAGTGCTTATCACAATTTAATCTGCAACTATAAATATTATCTTAATGGCATCGTTGCAGTGTTAGAGTGTTATTATCAGTCAATACCAAACTGCACAGAAAAGCCCCAAAGAAAAAAAAATCTGCAATTTAAATGTGTAGATGAGTCAAAAACAAACATTCTATGAAAGCAAGCACTTTATTTTTTTCCTGTGTTATTACTGACACCATGTCAAAGGAACTCTCTGCATCACTGCACAGCTTGTCCTTTTGCTTGTACATCATATATGAGTTAGCATTACCTAAATAGCAATGAGACCACAGACTGTATATAAAATATCATCTTGCCCTGTCAGACAGCAGATCATCTTCCTCCATCTCACCAAACATCCTTCATTACATCCATGACTCTTCTCTCTTTTCTTCCTGCTCTGCACACGTCCAAACCATCTCAGCTTTGTTTCCAAACATGATCTGTGCCTCTTATGCACTTGTTTCCAATCTTGTCCATCCTGGTCACTCCAAGTGAATCTCTGCCTCCTGTCTTTAGTTCGACCATCACAGCTGGTCTCACTCCCATCTTGTAAACCTTCCCTTGCTCATGTCCTTCTGTCACAAATCACCCCTGGCGCTCGTCTCCACCCAGTCCTGCACCACAACTCACATACTTCTCTATCACTGCTGACCACCTCATGCAGTACCATCGAATTATTATTTTTTTTTAAGTATTTGTATAAAATATCACATCATAAAAATTAAACCCGATGCTAAATTTACAAAAACCTGCATTCTCTTGCATGGACAGCAGGGGGTGATTCCTCCTACTTGGTTTGGTTGTGAGGAAGAACATGGCCCTCAGCTTTGTCACTCTGTGACCTAAGTAAACACTTTTTTGGTCAGTCTGTGGTCTCAGCTCCTATTTACAAGTTATGCTAAATAAAGCACAAAGTTCATTTTGGAAATTGAGCTCATTATTAGAATCAGAAAGACAGAAAAATTACGCTACGTTCATTGGCCAATTAGTTAATCACAACTGTTTAGCCAATGAGCATGTTGTGTCACTTGATTTCTCTGTCACATTCGGTGTTTAAAAGCACATCTTTCCATCAAAGCTCACTGAACCATCAGATTTACTCTAAAGACTAATAGACAAAAACAAACAATCAGAAAGCCACCAAATATGAATATTATTTTCACATTTAAATCCAAGCAAAAAATAAAGGAGATAAAAACATAAAGCTCACTGGGATGATGGCGCTGACTGTATCCTTGGTAGAATAATACTTCATCCAAAGCTGAGAGAAAAACAGGAAAGGTGAAAACAGTTTCAAAAGGTTTCTGTACAGAGAGTCTGAGGCTGATGTGCACAGGCCAATCCCACACAATCACCTCTGCAATCTCCTCGCCTGTCTTGTCCTTGATCATCTCCAAGTTGAGGATGGAGCCCAAAGTCTAAAGAAAACACATCACAGTCTGAGACAACAGCAAAAGGGGAAAGTGACTTGAGAACCTCACTGTAATCACTTAAGTTGCTAACCAGCTACTGCAGTCACTCACAGCTTGCAAGGAAGATGCTAATGTGCCTGCAGACACTTGTGCGCTACATGCCAAGTGATGTAAAACAGTGGAAAGTGCGATGTAAACCAGAAACAGAGACAATTCACCTTCAAAATAAAAGCTGCAGCTTTTAAAATGCTGTTAGAGCAGTTAGACATAACTCTTAAATTGAAGGCGAACTGTCTCAGTATTCCATTTGTGTCCTATTCAAGATCCACTGCTGCCAACTGAGGCCTAAACCTCTTCTATCTTTAGCTCACCTTATTCTTTGTAAAACCTCCTGATGTTGCGTCACCAGCTGCCATCTTGTCCCTTTTTTCCAGCTGCAAAGATTTCCACAGCAAAAAGGAAATTCACTGACTACAACCAGACCATCCTAATGCAAACCAGTTACACACATCTGAATAAAATTGTCTACGCAACAACACAATTGTTAACAAGTGGTTGTTAGAAACGAAACAGTTTCTAACTAGTCCATTGTCTCATCATGTTGTTCAGTTGTGAGCCCCGCTGATACTCCACCTCCTGCTCCATAAATCGGACAAACTCTGCCTGCTTCGAGTGTCCCAGCACTTCCTTATTGGCTTCATGCCTTTTCTCCAGTCGGGTCTTGTACTCCTGCGGTTTGGCACTACAGAGGATTCAGACAAAGTCAGTGTAAAAACAAATTAACTAACTAGCTATCTGTGTTTAATATCACTATTCTATCATGACTGTAACTGTACACATCATTATCATCTGATCACAGTTATTATTATCTTCAGGAACTTTTGATGAAAACATTAAAACAACCAATAAGTCAACGGTAACAGTGGAGAGTGTTTGTAGTTATACTATAATCCATTTTCGTGGCTTTATAATGATAACATAATGAAACAAGTAAACTGTTAAAAGCAGAAATTCATTCACTATCTTCCACTGGGTACTATTCCAACAACTCTCAAAGTAAACAAATGATAAAAGATTCACATTACATTTATGAAATGAATTCAATGGATATTTTTAATATTTATATATATTTCATATATACTACATGCTGGATTTCTCCTGCATTTTCACACGCCGACCCATTATAGTTTAACAATAGATATTCATATTAAAAACATATCAATAAATAATATTAGACAACTTCACTGTGGGTGAAATCTTTGAAGAGATACTCCGTATACCTCAGCGTTAATGTGAAACTGTAAACGACGGGAAACCTATCGTTTGTAAGGGGGTTGTGGTGGTGTGTGGCTGGTGGCTGACCTGCGCAGTTTCTGGATCTTGTCCTGGTACTTGCTGTAGTACGGATTCTCCTCTAGCTCGGACTCCTTCCGCACCGAGAAGGCTCGGAACTGGACCGGGACCAGCCCGGGGATCAGCGTCCTGATGCCAGTGGCCCTGACCGCTAACATCCCCCGGTACAAACATGACATTTGCACCATTGCGGCCGCCATCTTTCCATCGTTCCCGTCCCACATCTATAATACTCCGGCGGAGAGAACGGTTTACATATTGGTTCCGCTAAAAAAACAAAACAAAAAAACAACAAACAGTTATCGCAAATAAAGTATCGACTTGTTTTAACATGTTTGTACTTGGACTACATTTACACCACAATAACAAAGTCATGTTTTTTAGTAGCAAAATATGACTTTTTACACAGAGAGAGGGAGAGAGAGAAAATTACAACTTCGTGTTCATAAAATGTGTAAATAAAGTAAAACTAAGTAAAATTAAATGAAAAATTAATAGTTCACAACACGTAATCCTTTAAAATTCATCTTCAAATATATATAGGTATAACAATTGGGAAGATAAGATAAGATGAAGGCAATCCATGCGGCTTTGTGTACATTTTTACAATGCTTGTATCTCTAGGCAGATGATCTCAGAGATAAGTGGACGCCTGCAATTTCCATCCTTATGTTACAGCCATTCCCTTAAAAGCTGGAGGATTATTCTCGTTATGTATCTCCAAATGTATCAAACAGCAGTGGTGAAAGATGAACTGCTTTAAGTCTGATACCTGTTCTGACACACTGTAACCTGTAGAGGTCACTGTTTACTTTCAATAAAAACTTCAGTGTTTTCACTATACATCAAAGCAGCCTTTGTTATATTAATGCCCTCACTTACTGAAGACTATCAGCTATATAATAAACTGCTCCAACTCCGAAGAGTCACTTACAGCTCTGACTTTGTGTGTGTGTGTGTGTGTGTATTATGCTGGCTGTAAATTTAATGAGATGTGTGTTTCCATGGTGACTGTCTGAGTGCTCCTGTGTTTACTTTCCACAGCCAATCATTTTTCAATCACTAATCAATAAACAAAGCAGTTGGGAGCAGTTCACAGCAGATGATTATGGCATGCGTGGTTGTGAGGTTATGTGTTCATGTGTAGCAGATGCTGCATAACATATATAAGAGACAACACTATTAAGGAGGTTAGCTCATTTAAATAAGAGATGATGAATTCTGAAGATTTTTTTGTCTGCAGGAAAAGTTTTTATTGATTGATCCAAGATAATGTTGCTGAACGTCTTTAGGGGAAACTGTATGTATACAGTTTCTGCACGCAGCACATGTGTTTAGCGCTGCTAGAAGTGAACTTGGTATGTGTTGTTGGTGTGTTGTAATTTTACAGAAAGGCAAGAAGCAGAGGTAACGATCACCACCTCCTTTAAAAGAAGAAAAATGCATGTTTGCTACTGTTTAAATACCTTATTAAAACACAATATTTAATGACTTTGCGCTATCTCTCAATATTTTATGCACTCTGCATAGACTCCTTCGCCTGAAGAATTGTAAAATATTCTTATTTCTATAGTTGTTATTAAAATCTTCACTATTATTATTTCATTAGTCAATGAAGAGTGTTGGTGGATTTAATTTTTTTCCTTTAGTAAAAGTAGCGTTGCAAGTCTATGTAAAGTCCTCAGCATGTACCCCAGCACATGTAACTTAAAGCATTAAAGGTAAAAGTACTTATTCTGCAGAAAAATGTTTCCCATTAGTCTTACACGGGTTAATATTACTGTTGCAAATGTGTAAGGATGGTCTTATTTTAAATGTTTTATATAATTTGTTTTATCTACAGTATGAATTCAATTCTATAAAATGTTATTTTTGTGGTATGGGTGACCTGTATTATGTATAAAAGTGGTGAATTAATGAATTCAGATAAACAAACCTACAAATTGATTATTAAAACATATCAATAACATTTTAAATCTACAGAATGACACATTAACTGTCAATATCTGCAGTGGGATTAAAAATATTAAAGAAAACTGATGGTGGTGTATTTGCAAAACAACTGTGCTAAACGTAATAAAATTCCTCTCTACATTTCGGGCAAGGTCATTACAGAAAACGTATTTATTTAGATGATTAATCACAGAATAAGTTTGCTTGGTTACTTTTTAGCTGCTCTGTTTTCACACACATGCAATGTGCAGTCTCTCACATGCAAACTGTAGCTGATCTCAGAACAGTGAAAGCAGAATCAGGACAAGCTGCTCTTTTGCTAAACCGACAAGAGGTTTATCCACAAGAGCACGCACAAGCAACCAGAAAATGCTGCTGGCCTCTAATGAAAACGACATAGTCAAGCAGAGTCAAGCTAGCTTCTAACTGCAGCCATTAGTTACTAGAAGGAAGTCTGCAAAGAGGCAACGTGAGATGTTTTATGTGACAGAACATTGTTTGAGATGTAACATTGAGATTGATGAGATCTCTTTCAATAAAAAGGTTTTTTTATTTTTTACTTTTTTTATTTTTTTTTACTGAGCAAGCACTGTTGTATATGAAAACTGCAATCTAGATGGCATCAAACTGTCAGGAACACACATAAAAAAACCCATCTAAAATTGCATATTGAGTTATACATGGAATATTTTCACCTCGTTAACAAGCAGCCTGCAAGTCTTTAGTGTTCTCTGCTGTGCTTTTATTCAAAGACTTAACAATAAAAGGGTTTTAAAGTAAGAACAAATCTTGGAGAAAAGGCCGTTTTTGGCAGTGTTGACTTAATTTTTTAGGTCTGTGAATAAATACAGTCACTCACTGTGCTGTCATGCACAGAGAGTGGCACTTCCTCCTTTCTCACTGACCTACTGCTCTCCTCCGCCTCCTCGTCTCTTGGTCTCTCTTGCTCTCTTTGTTATGGGGGTCCTGCATGGAAGATGTATATTTTATGTGCAGCTCTGGAGGCTTTTACCATTAATTATAGAGAAACACTAAGCTCTCCATTTGCCGGACAGATGTTATTTTTTACTTAAGGAGAGAAAGGGGACTGTTCCATAATTCAGAGGTAATCCCGCTCACCAGAGAACAAATAAATAAATGAATAAATAAAGAAAGAAAAAGCAAAAACCACAAACATTTGGTACTCTGCTCCTGCGTGCTCAACACAGCAGCATGCACAGATTTCCTCCACGGTGTTCCACCTTTAAGTGCCTTCTGCGTAATAAATATGGAACAGCTGCTCCATCATTTCATTTTTTATTCAACCTCGAAGTATTTCTGAAAATCACAAACACACACACACACACACACACACACACACACACATTGTTGCAACATTTTTGAGCTTCAGAACAACGGTTGGATAAAGATGCCAAAGTGGAATTATTTGTTTCAAATCCAGACAATAATATAAATAATAATAAAGCAAAAACAAACAAACAAAAACACTCAGTCAGATATGGCACTATCTGTTGTTTGATATAGCAACAGACATATAAGACAAGTTTCTGCTGTCAGAACCTGTGACACTACCACAGGTACACTGAGAAACAGAGATTATAGGCAAACGTGATAATTCAGTCTTATTTACTCGCAACAGGAACAAAACAGATGTGTAGGTCTACAGTTTGCAAAAATATACCTTTTAAATAATGGTAATTTTTTAATACCACAAAGATTTGTGAAGCGTTGGGATTTCGGCTGGTCGAACGAACATGCGACATGCGGTGTTGGACTTTTTGCTTCAGTATTTCCATCAATAGTAATTTATTTTGTCCCATTTTGTATATATGAACCTATTAACAGGCTAATTGAAAAATGCAAATGACATGATTGATGTAAGTGTTTTAAAGAACCTTATTTCCAGCAGCTCACGAGGGGGCTCAGTCATTATAAAACTAATTATTAATAAAATGCAGCTCTGTGATAGCTACATCATTAAATCAAAAGCACAATAACTGAGTTTTTCTTTTTTTAATAATACAGACTGTTTCCTCATTACAATAAAACAATATATGAGAAACAAGAGTACATTTGAATGTTTTTTAAATGCATCAACAAAATAAAAGTAAGCCAAAAAATAAATAAATAAATAAAAATAAATAAATAACAGAAGTCAAATGTACTTTTTTAAAAAAAGTGGATCTTAAAAAAAAAAACTACATATAACAAGAAATAGTTAAAGGGGGCATTGCTTCATCAGCTGCTTGACGTGTTGCTGGGTGTCACGTTCATTTGAGCAGTTTTGCAAATATGGCACCTCATTGAGACTGAGCCTTTGCTGGATATGTGAGATCAAGAGTCTGAGACAATGTGTCCAAAGTGATCATGGGCTGGATTCACACGCTGAAGTGAGCTCACAGGCAGAATCTTGGAGTCCATGATACATGACACTGATTATTTTCCCCAATACCCTGGAATGAGCCACTACTCTGAGGCATGAAATGTGAGTCAGAAAATAAATAAATATCACCACTGCAGAAACTAAATAATAGTGTTTTTATATGATACATTTATATCATGGGTTTTTAGGCAAAAATACATCAAAAACATCTCACGTGGGGTTTTCTGGTAGTTTTGTGTAAAACGTGATGAGATGGGGTCTCCTCATTATACGAAGAGCAGTTCAGCAGACTCAGGGTTAAACAGTAGAAGAATCATTTACTGTGGGAACTTATGCATCTTTGCAGGTCATATTATCACCCCACCTCTGAGGCTGCGCTCGACCACTGGGAGCATTTTTATATATCAGAAAATATTCTGCTCATCCCCTCATTCACATAAGATACTTTCTAATCCTATCATCTCTGTCATCTGATGAGACAGGTGACAAAGATGGTTTTGCCAGGGACACCAACAGGATGTCACAGAGCAGAATGCCTAAGCTTGACCTCTTGAGAGTTGTCCAATAGAAAGCTTTTCCAGCTTTCTGCCAACTCAGTGTCAGTAATGCATAAACAAGCATGCACTCCTGTAAATAACAAATTGGTAAACAAATCTTAAAATGCTTGACTTGTGAGGCTTTCATTCTGAGAATTTTATTTCAGGCTACTCTAATGCATATTGAATTGTGTTGAAGAAGTTGCCTGATAAACACTCCTCTGTGTCAGGGGCTGATGAGATGGAGATATTATACAAATTTGGGATCAATTTGGGATTCATCAAACCGTTTAATCCCGGATTAAATCACAGGCATGAAGTACAGCTCCTGCTTTTAGCTTTTTTTACTCAGATGCTAATCCGGGCTTAAAAATGTTGCCCGTGAAACCTGAAGTATCATTGTTTGATTTAATGATGCAGAAATATTAAGGAATCATCTGAAAAAAATCTACATATACTGAACATGTGATTTTGTTATTCACTGAGACTTTCTTTATGTAAGGAAGTGTGACTTTAATTTATGGGCATCAAAAAAGACAAGCAAATAAATAAACAAAGAAAGACTGGAAAGGTCAGCAAAAAGGATGATTATTTTTTCCCCATATATTATTAAAAATGATCCAGCTGCACGTTATATTTGTGATATTTTCACGTGCACTCTTGGCGGTCGGGCTGAGTGCACAACGTGTGCGATGAGGTTTCATTTCAAACCTTAGGGTTTTCAGGGTCTTGGGACTACTCACTTACCCTCCCTCTGGAAAGCTGAAATCGCACCCCTGGGCCGGGAGATGACCCTTATCCACACCTCCTGCACACACACACACACACGCACGGTTAAGCACTCACTCACACACACTCTGTGTGTGAGTGAAAGGATGAAAAAAAGGGTCGCACTTGGCAGAGGAATCCCATGGTTTTAGAGCGGGATCCCATTAAAAGTGCATGAGTGTGTCTGTCTAGGAATCAAGACACCCGCTCTGCTGCTGCTGCTCAGCCGATAGCTCTGTACCTGTGTATGTGTGTGTGTGAGTGTGTGTGTGTTATTTATTCATGTACGTGGTTATTAGAACATCTTGTAGCAGGCATCACTCAGTCGTACCGGTTGTATCTAGAATGAAGCAAAGGAGAGTAGGTAGCTGTTTTATCTCTGGGTCTCAGGTCTTCATAAGATCATTAACTCGACCTCCGACCTCTTCAAGCACAGTCTGCACAACTTCAAGTCAGGTTCCAGGACAGGAAACAATATACTCACGCTTGGAGGTGAGGAGCTTAGTGCATGAGTTTCATGTCGCGTTTCTGTCGCACTGACTGGTTTTCGCTGTCAGACTGTAGCTTTGTTGACCTCGAAACCTGAAATGCAACATTTTGTAATTTTGTGAAATGTGTAACAGAAACAGAGACATGGGAGGAACATTTAAAGAACAAGAGATCTGAAAAAGAGATTTCCCACCAAGATTCTAACAGAACATTTTGTCAGGTTTAGTTCGGTTTCTTGTTCCTACCTGTAATGCTGTCGTCCTTCACTTACCTAACCAAGGCTGGATACACACTGTCCATTTATTTGGTTCTGAAAGTGAGTTTAAACATGACGTCATATAAGTAATTATATTCACTGACATGACATTTGATACAATGATGATCCAGTAAAGTGAACATAAGAAATAATATGTGCACAAAATTATGAAAACATGCATAATTATGTGTATAAATGAAGATAAAAAAAATTGAATTATTTCAGCACAGATTAAGTCAGAAGCTCTCCTTTTTCAAGAACGATGCAAATATTACTTTTTGTGCACGTGGACATGTTGAACTTATATTACCTTCATTCACATCAGCCATAAAATGCAGATAAGTTTGTTTTCTCTTCCCGCTCCCCCTGATTTCCAGCTCTCCTTTGCGGCAGTTTTGCAGCCCTTGCGATTAAAACACACACACACACACACACACACACACACACACACACACACACACACACACACACACACACACGCGTGAACAGCAAAAGTCACGCTCACAGTCCGGCTTTGTTTGTCTCCTCTAGACGTTCAGTCTGTCTTCTCTCGCACCTTCGCGCTCGCTCTGAGCACAGCGCTGCGCTGATGCTCGTAGGAGCGCCGAGCAGAAGCTGCTGCAGGCTGCTGCGCTCCCAGCCAGCAGGCGGCGCTGCTCGCACGTTAAACAGGAGCAGCTGCGAGCCCACAGAAGAGGCCGAAGAACAGCAGCCGAGACTGGAGAGGTCAGAGTGAATGAGAAACGGACGAAGCCCAGTTTAAATTTACACCTCTATTATTATTATTATTATTATTATTATTATTATTATTATTATTATTATTATTATTATTGTAGGCCAGTGACTGGAGAAACTGCTGAGCTTCTATTAAAAACCCCCCAAAAAAACCAGTTTCACTTATTCCCCTTGTTTCAGCCCTCAGTCTTTCCTTTCCTTTTACTTCTACCCCTTTCATCTCTTTTTTCCTCCGTTCATCTGTTCTTTTGTTTTTCTTGTTTCTTTCTCTCCTTGATTTTTTACGTCCTCGCCCTTCATCCCGTTTCTATTTCCTCCTCTTGTCCCCTCTTTTTCCTTTCATTTTCTTCTTTTTAGATTTTCTTTTTATTAAAATCTAATTCTACCCAATTTATTTTACTCTTTCTTCTTGACTTATTTCTTCAGTTTGTTCTCTTGCCTTATTAAAAATATCTGCTTTCCTTTTCTCTCATTTTCTTAAATATCTTTCTTTTCCTCCTCTCCTCTCCTCTCCTCGTTCTGGCCGAGCTCCAAGGACGGATGGAGGGGGAGCATGTGGAGTACGCTTAGTGGCGCTGACAGCTGTCACTTTGGCTGGTGCTACTGCAGATGGGCTAACCTGAAATGAGCAGGGACAGGCCTGTAGCGGAGTGCGTCACTGACCGCCTCCTTCATCCTCCTCCTCCACGTCCTCCTCCTCCTCCTCCACAGGGAGAAGGTAGCAGCAGAGTATGTGGTGAGGGCTGAGGTGCAGGGTGCTGTGGCAGGTTGGGAGAGATAAGGCAGAGGATATAAGAGGGGTCAGTGGGGTCAAGGTGTGGTTAGCACTGACAGCAGGGCTATGAAAGTGATCCAACACAGAGCCTAAAACAAGCCTGGGTGAGAAGGAGGAAAAGAGAAAGTAAAAGCAGGAGGCAGGAGCAGTGGTGGAAGAGGACAGAGGAAGATGGAAGACGGAAAGTGATAGACTGTCGTTCTTAATGTGTGTAAATAATAATAATAATAATAATAATAATAATAATAATAATAATAATAGTGTGCTGAAATATCATAATAGCATAAATATCATTGAATGTGACAAAATGACCTGTTCCTAACTAATATATAACTAATTTAAAACATTAATAAATTGCATATTGCCTGCAGATGACGACCTTTAAAACGACTAATTAATGCTCAATAAAGAACATCCTATTAAAAGTGATTGTGAGCAGATAGATTTTGAGGCAGAAATCTTTCATATCTAAGATTATTAAAGGTGCATTGTAAAAGTTTTCCACCATTAGCTGTTCTGTAGATCAATGTGAGCACACTAAATAACCGTGATTGATCTGATTAAGAAACCAAGGGATCCTGCTGTCATTGCCCCGGGTCATTTGTCCCAGTACTTCGTGATGCTTAGTGTCTTGTGTCTTGCTTTTAGTTTTCCTTTTGTTGTCTCATCCTCTGTAGTTTAGCTCAGCTGTGTCTTGTTTTTGCATCTGTCTGTAGTGCTGCCCTTCCATTAGTCCCTCACAGAGCTTTATGTTTCAGAAGTTTATAGTTTTCACTTTCCCCTTTTGCCCTTTAAGTTCTGCAAACAGTCAATAAACAGGTCGCTTTTAGTTCAGTCCACTCTGTCTCCACACGACCGCATTTGTATCCTCCACTAGCAAGGAAGAAGACGATACAGACTGCAGTGATTACCTTATTCCTAAATCTGACTTTGGAAATGTTTTGTGAGGAAGGAAATGCAGTGTACACTGCATACCAAGGATAAATAAATCAATTTTGTTACCTTTAATTGTTTTGTGACCTTTGAGACACCAGGAGAGAGAAACTTTGAGGAAAGAGAAATGGTGGAGGAATGACAAAGTGACAGTTTCTGATTCTGAGGACTCCTGCTCATGAACAGCCAGTGCCAGACTTTGTCTTTTCCTCCTGTATCTCCGTAAATGTCTGATGTGTGTGTGTCTGTGTGCGTGTCCCACTCTGTGCATATCCACAGTGCGTGCTGATTCAGCTCGTTATCTGATGGAACCGTAGACAGAATGAGTTTAAATCTCACCATTGCCGCAAGCTCTCAAAGTGCCTCATCTACTTTTTGCTCTCTCTCTCTGCACACATCAGACTTCACAGGTGCACACTTACTGTGAAGCAAGACTACACCACATATCACAAAAATATGAAGCAAAATGTTGTTTTATTAAAAGCTTTGTGTGGCTTTAAACTACTTTTAGAAGCAGCTCAGACTTAGAGTGAGAGAAGCTGGTGAAACTGAGGACTAACGTCTTGTTTCAATACCACAGGTGTCAATATGCAGATATCATCCTCTGATTTCAGACTTTCAGTAATATAGCCTTTCGTCTGCTCCTATTCACACGTTATTAAGGGTTATTGATAATTTCAGGCAATTTGGAGCTTTATGTTCAGCGTCTGGACCACGCTAAGGCTGCATGCAGTTTTATAGGCCAAAGAAAACTGGTTAATCTTAGATGGGACATGCACCAACTGTTGAAAAAAGTCACAGTCCCCGAACTACCGTTTTAACTATGGCCTATAGTTGGGTTCAAAATTAAGCAGGCTTTAGAGGCTGTCAGTGCGCCCCAGGGCAGCTGTGGCTACAATGTAGCTTGCTATCGTGTGTGTGAATGGGTGAATGACTGAATGTAGTGTAAAGCGCTTTGGGGTCCTATGGACTAGAAAAGCGCTATACAAATGCAGGCCATTTACCATTTAAATAATTAAAATCTAAAATAAAAAGGAATAATTTTACTTTGGGACACTGTATTTTTTTTTTTTGAGACAATGAGAAAAATCTGGTTGTTTAGTCCAAGGGTGTCAAGCTCAGCTAGTTTGATTCCCAAGTGGGCAAGACAAGCAAAACTATTGCATGATGCCCTATACAAAAATTGTTTTTTCTTTTAGTTTAAAAATGTGCAGTGAAATTTCAGCAGAATGATTTTTTTTCTCCGCCAGTCTACTGTCATTACTGTATGGTTGGAAATCAAAATAAAAGCTGGCAAAGCTCTTTGGCTCAACCGTCTTGCTTCAGCGTGGTATGACAGGCTGTGGACAATGTCTTTGTCAGTAGGAATGCTGGAACACTTTCACACCTCACACTCAGGTGAAATAACCAATTTGGACAGCCCCTCTCATAACACATCTATTCTTAACAATCTCCAACACAATGCTTCCTTGGTGCAAAACACAGTAACAGATTCAAAAACTGCGCCTGATTTCACCTCAGTTTTCACACACTGCAAAGGCATACGGCGGACCGGTTTCGAACCTTTACCGACCAGGTTATGGCACATCGCTCGCATGATTGACAGCTTTGGCTTAGTTGGAATATTTGGTGACAAAGTAAAAAGTATTGTAAAAAAAGTGCAAAATATCCGCATGCTCTAACATGAAAATAATTTAATCAACAAACCTTTATTAGTATCATTTATAAATGATATAAATGATGATCATATAAAAGCAACTACAGCTTAAAAAATAAGGATGGCACTGCATGTAAAAGGAACTTGGTATTTAACACATCCACAGTAAAGGTTTAGGGCAATCACTCTCAAATACGGATAATCCTGAAGTAAAAACTGACAAATTTTTCATCCAACCCCTCTGGGTAATTTGAGCTCATGGTCTGTTAAATCTACACTGGTGTAATAGTCAGGATAATCTGTCTGTAATAGGTGGATTACAGTAGGTTAGGGAGTTTGGACTCTTTGGGAGAGCACCCCTTTGGATATAAAGTCTAATTCATTAATCAACTAATGCCCATTCATGGCCTGCTTAGAGACAGTCACAGCAGAGCTCTGAGAACTGATGCTTCAGCCCTCTATAATTATTATCCCCAGAAGTTAATTTCAGATGGTAAAGCTGGTGCTCTATACTTTTAATTTTCTTAGACTAAAATCGAAGAATATTAGCCCACCTTTCATTGCTTTCTGGCCTTCCTACTCTCTAGTTTTGTTTAGCAAATTTTACTTACACAGGATATGAGGATCAATCTACATTTGTTACTCTGGAGTATTTGGTCCAGCAGGACATAAAGTATGTGAGGAGTTGTAGGCCATTTAGTTCCATTCAAGTATACATGGACTCAACAGCAAGTCATGTGGAAAAATTCATGAATTTGATTGTTTTTGTCAATCACAGTCTGTCTCCCTCCCTTAACCACAATTGGGTGAGGGTTGGGGGGGAATGTTAGACAGTGGTTAGGCATAGATAAAAGTTTTGTTTGTGTGATTGGGTCAGTTAGACTTGCATTAGAAAGGCCTTTGTGTGCTTAACTGAGAAGAAATATCTATTTATCTCTATATCAGTACCATGTATGCTAAGTATGTATGCCGACTCTAATGAGTCGTCTCCAGAAACAGAAAGGATGGTATGACTAGCCACGCGAGCAATAAATTTATTAGGTTTCTTTATCTCTGAAGATTATCACAATTTGCACGATTCCTTTTGCACATTACACATCCACCTTACAAGTGAAAGCTTGTGAGAAGACACAAAACCATTTGAGGTTACAGCAGGAAGGACATCTTCTGTACAAAACCTACCAAACAGGTAGACATGTTCTACTTGCTCATGTTTTGTAGGGTATTTAAAAGTAGAATAGAAGGGAGAGCCTTCAGTTTCCAGGCCCCTCTTCTGTGGAAGCTCCCAATTTGGGTTTGGGAGATATACACCCTCTCTACTTTAAAGATTAGGCTTAAAACTTTCTTTTATGATAAACAATAGAGTTAAGGCTTGATCAGGTAACTCTGAATTTCCCCTTAGTGATGTTGCAATAGGTCTAGGCTGTGTACAGATGTATTGTGTGTTTCTTCTTCACTCTTGTCTTCCACACTGTGTTGTTTGACCTGTCTCATTCCCTTAGCCCCATCCTCACCCTCCCCAACCAGGGCCAGTCATCTGCCCCTCGCTGACCATGGTTCTGCTGGAGGCTTCATCCAGTTAAGAGGGAGTTTTTTCTTCCCACTGTCATATGGGGTCATCTGATTGTTGAGGTTTTCTTTGTATTACTATAGAGACTTTACCTGACAGTATAAAGTGACTTGTGATGATTTAACGCTATATAAATAAAACTGCAGTGAATTAAATTAGTACAATGCCTGAGTTGTTATATTCTCTTTTTACATTGCTGTTTATGGAATGTAGATATTTACTTTTGTTTTTCTGAGTTTAGTCCCTTTTCGAGTGACTTCCAGACCTCTGTAGGAGTTTGGCATGTTATCACTGTCCACACAGGGACACACAGGGACAGTGATAACAAGCAAACTCCACACAGGAAGGCAGCAGCCAGGGTTTGAACCAGGAATTGTGAGGCAACAGTCCTATCCACTGTAAGACATGCATGGACTTGAACAGTTCAAGGAACAACAGAGAGGTGGTTTTATTTGTGCCAGGATGAGTTTTGGTGGTCGAATCTGTGATAGACACACAGAACCTGTGTCTCAGTCCTCCTCCTCTCATATGGGCACGTAACGCTCCCTCTGTGGGCGTCACAGGTCCGGTGTGAAATGCACGCAAACATTTAAATATTTCAGACAGTACTTTCGCTTGGCAGCCAACCAGTCAGCCAGGCAACACATGCTCTGAGAGAAGGAGAGACAGACAGCAGCGACAGTTTCATAAATAGTCGATGAGGAATGAGCGGCCCCTCCTTGCCACAACCTGTCAACAGCGCACAATGATTTATTGATTTCTACATTTGTCACATACAATGACAAACTTAGCATCTCTGTGTTTTGTCCTTCTCTTTTTCCCCTCTCTTCTTTTTCTTTCCTTATTTCTGGTCTGAAAAGCAAACAGAGAGGGCAAATTGCCATGTGAAAGCGAGTTCAGTGTCTGTAGTCAAGGATCTTCCGTTCTCTGCTTGACAGCAAATATACAGACGAGCCTTTTTTCTTTTGTCTTTCCATTCTTCCTCCTTTTATTCCTTACACTCTTTTCCTCTCTACCTATTTCTTCCTTTGTAATTTCCTTTCTTGATTCTTTCTTCCTTTACCCTCCTTTCCTAATTGTTGTTGTCTTCCTTGAGATGCCTGTGTCATCTTTAATTTTCATTCTTTAAATGTCCTTTCTTTCTTGCCCACATTTTCTGTTTCCAATCCCTCATTTTTGCTTTTTATTTCTGCCAGCAACCTCTGTTTTTTCTTTCTTGCTTTAGCCTTCTTTCCATTTTTCTAATTGTTCTTATTTTTCTACAGCTCTTCATTCATGCCTCTTTTTTCAGTCTTCTAACCTTTTCTCATCTTCTCCTTTTTCCTTTCCCTGATCTGATTTTTCAGTGCTATTCTTTCTTTCCTTTCATTTTTAATTATTTTCTTTTTCTTGATGCCTTCTTCCTGTAGCTCCATTTCCCCTACTTGATAAAGAAGTTTTTAATGAGACCCTTGGTTGAAATTTCCTTTCCTTTTGTTTCCTTTTAGTTTCTTTCCAAGGATTCCTTTCTCTTCCTCTTATTTCCACGCTTCCTTTTCTCTGCCTGTTTTTCCTTTCCATCCAACAATTTCCTTTAGCTTGTCTTCCTTCATTCAGTCCTTTTCTTTCTTTTTCCTTTTTTTTGCTTTCTTTCATTCCATTTTCTCCAAACCAAATCAAAAATAGTTGAAAATTCAAGTCAGTCGTATTTATATAACTCCAAATTACAACAGTTACCGCAAGACACTTAATTTACTTCTAATGATTTTACTGATGTGACTGCTGTTAACAATCACTTTGACATAATTTTACATCATTCTCACCACAAAGTTCTCAAATAACCAGTGCATTCCCGCCTCATAGGTGTTTCTCATTGTGTTTGTGTAAACTTTCAATGTAGTTTCGACACATATTTTTCTACTGAAGATATTTATTACTGTGTTGATGCATTTCTCATCTGAACCTCATAACTCATCAACACAGTTTGTATTTTATGTTTTTCACAGTTTGCACAGCTCTCTCACATTCCTGAATACCGTCAGTTAGTCTTTTCAATCAAATTACTTTAAACTTCTTTTGTAATCCATTATGTTACCAAAGGTATTCACTCGTCTGCCTTCACAGGCATAATATAAACTTGAGTGACATTCCATTCTTAATCCATAGTGTTAAATATGATGTTGGCCCACCCTTTGCAACTGTAACAGCTTCAAATCTTCTGGGAAGACTTTCCACAAGGTTTAGGAGTGTGTTTATGGGAATTTTCCACAATTCTTCCAGAAGTGCTTTTGTGAGGTCAGACACTGATGTTGGACACGAAGTTCTGGCTCACCGTCTCCTCTCTAATTCATCCCCAAAGTCATCTGTTTGATTTTAGGAGTCTGTGGAGGTCATAAAACTTCCACACCAAACTCACTAATCCATGTCTTTATGAACCTTGGTGTGCAGTCATATTAGAAGAGGAAGGGACCATCTCCAAACTGATCTCACTGTAACTCAAACAAGCCCACACCATAATCCCCAAACTTTAAATTTGGCACAAGGCAGTCAGATAAGAACCGTTCTCCTGGCAACCACCAAATGCAGACTCATCCATCAGAGCCCAAGTCAGAGAATCATAATTTGTCACTCCAGAGAACATGTCTCCACTACTCTAGATTCAGTGGCTACTTGCTTTACACCACCGCATCTCCAACTGCAAAGCTTTGCATTGCAGTTGGAGGCTTGAATGCAGCTGCTCAGCCATGGAAACCCATTCCATGAAGCTCTCTGCACACTGTTCTTTAGCTAATCTGAAGGCCACATGAAGTTTGGAGGGTTGTAGCAATTGATTCTCAGAAAGCTCTGTGCACTGTGCACCTCAGCATCTGCTGACCCTGATCTGTGATTTTACATGGCCTATCACTGACTTCCTGAGGTTGACCCATTCGTCCAAAAATGTTTGCAGAAGCAGTCTGCATAGGTGCTTAAGACCAAAGTGTGTAAAAACATATCCTTCACACAAACTGTCACTATGAGGCATAATGGATACATCCTTTTATGTAGTTTGTACTAATTTCTAAACTCGACCATCCAAAAGACATAGCAGAAACTGAGACTCATCTACCTGACAACAACTTCACAGCCGTCTAGTGTCCAGGTTTGGTAAGGCCATGTGAATCGTGGCCTCAGTTCTCCACTGACAGAATTGGTTCCAGATGTGGTTGTCTCCTGCTGTAACCCGTCTGCTTAAAGGCTTGATGTGTTGTGCTGTTTGTGTGATTTAAGTTACTTTTGCCTGTCTTTGAGCTTAAAACAGTCTCCTCTATCCTCTGCCATCAACAAGACATTTTTGTCAAGAGAACTCACTGAACATTTTCTCTTCCTTAAACCATTTTTGTATACCCCCAAGATGATTGTGCAGTAAAATCACAGAAGATCAACAAGTTTTTGAAATACCCAAAACAGCCCCTCTGACACCAACAACCAAAGTCAGTTAAAATCTCGCTATCTCTTTTCTACTCGGTTTGAACTTCAACCATTCCCATATGCCTAAGTACACAGACTCTCTGTGATTGGCTGATCACATATTTGTGTTAACAAGCAGTTAACCAGTGCACCTATCAAAGTGGCAGGTGAGTGTATAATTAGCACAAATTGGTACAGCAATGCATTAAAAGAAAACAATGTTTTGACAGTGAGAAGGGTTCAAACCTCTTCCTTCCCTCTTCTGCCCATAGTTGCATTAATATGACAACAACATTTTGAGAGAAACCACCTGAGATGCCAATCCAATTTATCATTGCTCCGTATAGAAGTGTTCCTGGTCCTTTTATCTCCTACAAAAACATGTTTTCTAAAACATTATTAATCTCTCCTGAACTGTTACCAAACTCTAGTCACATGTTCTTTAGGTTTTTCTAGTCTCACATTCATTGAGTGCTCTCAGGTATACCTTACTGACTCTTATATCTTTTTTACTCACCCCCAATCTCCACCTGTACGTCTTCTCTGTCCATCCATCCCTCTACGTCCCCTGTCCCCTGCTTTTAGAGCCTCTCTGAGCGCTGGCAGCCTGTCGATGAGAAGCATTGGTTTGCAGCCGGCCCAGTCGATGACCCTGACAGTGTGCAGTTATCGTTCTAATTAAGATGCCACACTTGAGTTAAACCGTGGCATTAGGATTTGATGGGGAATTGATCAGGGTGTCAGAGGCGGAGTGAGACAGAGAGAGATAGAGGGGGGGACGGGGGAGACATGGTGAGAGAGAAAGAGATGGTGGGGGGATGTAAGACATAAGGAGGGTGGGGGGTAAGCTGATAAATGGATAAGCAGATGTACTTTATCCACTCCTGCCATGTCTTTATAGCTGAAGAATGAAGCTCAGATTAGATAATATTACATATTACAGTGTGAGAATGTCAGTGCCAGCTTTGATCTCCCATAGTTCTCCCTGTGATGGAGTATCCTGTATGTTTGTGGAGTCAAGAGGAGGAGCAGGGCGAAGGTTAAGATAATCCTTGATAACACTTGATTGCCCAGTCAATATCTTCAATGACAGGAGCTGAGTGTGTCTGTGTGTGTGTTTGCAACCTCTGAAAGCTTTGGCAGGGTCTTACTGCTTCTCCCTCTTGACTTTTCAGCTGAACCACCACACACTCGTGGCTTCACAGTGAACGTCAACAGTAAGAATGCAAGCTGTTTGCAAACACAACATGCGGTGGCACTTCCCGTGCTGCTTCACATTAGAAACGGTGAGTGTATGATTACCTGCAGTGGAACAGCTGCGGGCCAGCATGCATGCATGTGCCGCAGATAAATATGAATGAGCCGCAGATAGGCTTCATGCATTAAAGTGGGTGCGGCCATGCATATTCACTTGGCTCACTGCACACATTCACATGCATTTTAGACACATTCTCACACAGGACTTTACAAACAACTCTGCATGCACTACACAGCGGGCAGGAGAGAGCGGTCGCTGGGCAAATTAGAGGTCGGCTCAAAAGTTTTTGTACATGTCAGAGCTGCGAGAATACGTTTGCCTGCAAGCATCAGGCAAGTTTGTTAAGAAAGCACGTCAAACACATATGCAAGAAGAACAAAAACCAAACAAGCAAAAAAAAACACGCAAGTTATATTTAAAGGAGCAGTCTCCTGAGAAATGAAGCCAATGCGGTTGCTGTTCCTCTAATATGAGCAGATTTGGGTATTTTAGACTCATGCATTAAAAAGCATGTTAAGAAGCAAGAGCTTAATAATAATAAAGATTAAATACAAAACTGCATTAATGCTTAGTGAATCAAAAGAGGTGTGTCATGTGTCATTTTGGCCCTGCCTCAGATTTATATAGTTTGTTTCTTTTGATACACTCATGTAGTGAACTGAAAGTATAAAGGTATCATAAATCAATGTGACTATAAGAGTCAGTTGCAGCAGCAGTGGTATCATGGTTATCAGAAAGAAATTCGTGTGATTGAGCCACATTTATCCCTCAGCTGTATTATCATGGCTCTGGGTGCGAGTGTGTGGGTGTGTGTTCACTTGTGTTTGTGTCAGGTCCGGTTAATCACACGTCTTTTTCTGAGCAGCTGTTAGAAGCAGACAGCACTCTGAGGTCAGCCGTGTGTCAGGTGTCATTCATGCTTTTTGTCACTGACTGAGGACTTCGTCCTTCAAGTGCTTCATGTCACTCTCCCATTTCCACTCAGACACGAGCGTCATCAGGACAGTCATAAGGTAAAGCTCACAACACAGTCCAGTCCAGATGTGGACTGACACCTCACAGGCAAGCAATGCTTCCTAGTGTATTTTTCCTGCTCTTGTGTTCTCATACCATGTACTGAGCTAAAAGCAAACTTACCTTTCATTTGATATTGAATAGTGGGTAGTTTGTTGTGATGTGATTTACTTTCAGCGTGTTCTGCAGGCACAGAGGCTACTCTTTTCTATCATTCTACTCTTCATCAGCACTCTTAGCATCTAAAATAGGACCAAACTTCCAACTTAGTCCTCTTAAAAGTCTGCAGAGTGTTGCATCAACTCACTTTGCTTATATGCTCATTTGTTGTTGGTATTATTGTAGGATCTTTATTCTACAATATAAAGTTGTTGTGATTTGGTGCTATATAAATCAGAATGAATATAATTAAACTGAACAGCAAAGAAAATGCCTTTTGTAAAAGTTTGACAATAATTCAAAAATTCAATAATTCATTTCCAGCTTGTTGCCTTTACAGTTGGAAAGAGTCCTTGTTTCACTTCCATTGTTGACTTTAGAAGTTTGATCGATTATTAAACACCACAGATGGTCCTGTCCATGGCAATGGCACACATAAAGGCAGCATCCTGTGGCCACAGGACAGGAAAAAAAAAATCAGCAAATGCTGAAAGAATATGAAAAAAAGTCCAAGGAGTTGATCAGGCCTCCAAGGTAACCAGTCACCAATATTATCAAGTGTCCTCAGTATGACTGATTAAAAAATGCCCTGTCCATATTCCAGAGGACAGAAAGAGTTCGCTACCACAGTCCTGGTCTTAGACACCTTTTTAACAGATAAATATTTCAAAGAATGATACCAGAAAAATGCATTAGAAAGTCATGACTTGTTTTTCTTTTTTGAGAGCTGATGTTCATTTTAAATGGACTTTGATCCAGGTAGATTTTCAATTGCTCTCCTGGAAGCTGGAAGCTAATCTCAGCTCACACCCTCGTTGTGTCACCACCAGTTATTTGACCTTTATGGTCACTGAGACAATATTAGACAGCCAGCAGAGACTTCATGAAAGTGTGTGGCCAACTAGCAGTCTGGCACATAGACTGTGAAACTGCAAGACAGCTTTACAGAGGGTAAAGATGGAGTAACAATGTGACCTCTCATCTTGTCTACAAGGCTTTTATAACCAACCTGACAAAGAAATGCTGTTTAGATTGAAAATGTTCTCAATAACATTTAAGAACCTCAAGGCTATTCCATTCATTGATTACCACTGACAATGATCATTTACATAAGTATGGGAATGTTCAAGGTTAGTTCATGCTAAAATGATTTTCTGAGACCGTTTCAGGTAGTCTTCAAGAAAATAATGCATTTCCTATACAGAATCAAGGTCCATGCATGCTCGTCTCCATGCTCTCCTCCCCTCTCTCTCTGATGACAGAAAAAAAGCTATTGACTAACCATCAAATCTCCTATCTGCACGGTAGGCCATTTTTCCTTGTCTCAGCACTCCACACCTCCTCCATTATAGCTCATAATCTCATCTGAACAGGCAAATGACCCTCTGAGACATACAGAGCAAGAGAGAGGCAAGAAGAGAGTGTGAGGGTAAGAGAGAGAGAATGAGCAAAATATAAGCATACACTCTAAAAAGTAATTCAGAGGCTTAGTAAATATCACAATAAATATAAGTTAGATGAGCCTGATAAAATCTATGGATATGCTTTTAGTAATTATTTGAGTTTGATAAGTTGAAATAAATGTCTAAAATGTTAACGTATGTGTTCGTGTTAAATTAAGGTATTTATTTACATTTATCTCAGACAAAAAAAATTCAGTATGTGGTTCACAGAATACCTTCTTTGCATGTACTTAATATTTTTTGTTTAAAATTGAATCAAAATATTTGAGAAATAGGTATCTATACTCATCAGTATCTTGTACTATCATTAATTATCCACATCAATATTATTTATTGTCAGCAACTACAACTGAAAAGTGTAAGTAAAACACGATAACGTAGAGTAATTGACTACCGTGAGCCTTTTCCATTGTTTTGTTCATTTTGTTTTTTAAATACTCTGAGCTTTTGTGTTTGCTCATGTTTAACATGTGGTCATTTTTCATACATGTATTATGAAACACACAACTACATATTAGTTTGTTTGGTTTTTCAGACTTAGACTACCAGTGAAATACAATAACATTCATATCTGAATTCTAGGGGGCGATCGTGGCTCAAGAGTTGGCAGCTTGTCTTGTAATCGGAAGGTTGCTGGTTTGAGCTCCGACAGTCTTGGTCGCCTACTGGTTGCCTACTGCCCACCTACTGGTGGTCAGAGGGCCTGGTAGCGCCAGTGTCCGGCAGCCTCGCCTCTGTCTGTGCGCCACGCTGCCAGGCAATGTTATTCAATTGATCACTGTGGCAATGTAGCATGCCATCACCAATGTGTGTGTGAATGACTGAATGATTCACACACACATTCAGGATGATTGAATGTAGTGTAAAGCACTTTGGGGTCCATAGGGACTAAGTAAAGCGCTATACAAATACAGGCCATTTATCATATTTAATATTAAGTACAATTTTGATTACATTCAGTTTACAATATTAAGTAAATGGAACAAAATTTTGGATTAACTGACCATCTATAATTCAGTTACATTGACCAAGCATGTCAGTGTTATTTACTCAATTTTTTCATGTTTGTGTAACAACTACAATTATTAATTTCAACTTAATATGTTTAAGCTTAAGTTATTCAATTGATCAAGTATATTGAACAGATTTGACTGGTTTCCAATCTACTCAATATTTTTAAGTGTAAAAGTGTTGCCTCAAAAATTTTAAGTAAATGTCAGTTTTAGTTTTTGGAGTGTAGCCCGGTTTAAATAACACCCACCTTCCTGACAGAAGCCAGGTCGGAAGGATAAAAAGACATGGAACATAACTAAGAGGGGAGTGTGTCTGTCCCTCTCGAAGAAAGTACGGATTTGTGAAAAAATTGCAAATATTTCTTTAATTAAAGCAATATTTAAATTTAAAATGTTTGAACTATGATTTGAAGGATAAACCTGGGGTCATCAGTGACAGCAGATATGCCATTAATAAGTCAGATACATTATCGGGAGGAGCTGATGTGGAGGTGGGCTGTATAGTGGCTTGCAAACACACAGCAACAGTGGGTAGGCTAAAGATGCTTAAATAGGGTACTATTTTCGATGATGGTGATTTTCTTATTCTTCAGAGAAGCCCTTCAAAAAACAAAAAAAGAGACACAAATCTCAGGACTTTTTATTTTATCTGTTGTACAGTGTCCTTGGGTGCTTTGAAAGGCGCTATTTAAATAAAATGTATTATTATTATTATTATTATTATTAAAGATGCTTAAATAGGGTACTATATATGAACTTTATCAGTTTGTGCCAAGCAAGTACCAGCATACCCATGGTATCTGTGGCTAAGAAAGTAAAACGGGTCATCTACTAATCAGAAGGTTGGTGGTTTGATCCCTGGCTGCTCCAGTCTACATGCCCAAATTATCCTTGGCAAGATAGTGAACCATGAGTGGCTTGTTTCAATGTTAAAAAGAAATTACTTGGACATAAAAAAAGTACTTGAATGGGTGGATGAGATATATTGTGTAAAGTGATTTTAGTGCTCAAATTGAGTAGAAATGCGGCATATAAGATCCAGTCTATTTACCATTAGCACGCCAGATAATGCGGCTGGCATTAAGATGAGCTCTTCTGCCTTCCCTGTGCTCGGTCTGCCTGAACTCAGACTCTGCTGCCATATGATCAACACTAAACGTGTCCAGTCACACTTCTGTAGCTACACATTGACAAAAATGGCAACATCTAGGCGTACTTACAGAAACCCTAACCAAAAATCTGACCTTAACCTAAACATTACCTATACAATTGTTTGATGCATCAGTAATACCCCCCTGAGAGCAACTATATTTCTCTAACCACATAAGCTAAAAGTATTGGTAACTAGATAGCAGTGTTAGGGTATTTGTGTGCATCACTAGAAAGGAGTTTATGAATGCATTACCCAGAGTTTTATTCTCAGCAGCTGCTTTGACATCTTTTAGACTTCTAGTCCTAAAACAATCTGGCTTTCCCACATTTGTTTTTTTTTTTTCCACTTTTCCTTTCTGGCCTGTATCACTGCTACCTCAGTTAAAACAATCTACCTGCCACTCTCCATGTTTCTCTCATTGGGTGGCTAACCACTGCTACCGCCCTCTCTGCCTCAGCTGACCATTGATCATTAGTGACAGTGATGTCTCTACCGCACTCACTGTGATGTCCTGGCTGCTGTCCACCCAGGACTGTTCCTGACCCCAACGGCATCAGTGCCCACCAGTTACCGTGACAATTACATCCCGAGCTTGTCATTGGTCTGGTCTGCCTGCCTGCTCTGACTCGCCTTCTGGTGGCAGCCATAACTCCTGCCAAACGAGCCTTATGATCCCTTGCCTCCTACGCCCTTTATGGGTGCTTGGGGAGACAATGGGGCGATACAGACTCCCCCTCACCCCCCCAGTCTCTCTGAACTGTATTTCTCTTGTCACCCCTACCACCCCTCTTTCCTTTCATCACACATATATATGGCTGAAAGTGGTATGTCACCCCCATACCACCCACCCCCCATTCTCAGCTGCTCAGTGATGGATGGAGAGACTGAGGAATTAACCTTGGCTTTATGGGGACTCCTGTGCCACTCTCCACTGCTGTCTGAGATCCCCGTTTGCCTCTTTGCCTCTTTCCTCTCGATCACGTTCTTTCTGTCTTCCTGTGCGTGCATGTGAAGGGTTTCTCCCGGCAAACGTCCCATGAACAGGGCAAATGATGCATTCTGAGAATTGCCTCCAAATGAGCAGTGATTTGTCTCCCCTCAACTGGAAGCAGTTAGTTAAACAGAGAGAGAGTCTCAAATATACGTTTAACATGAGACAATGAGGCACAAATGTGACCGCAATCATAAATTTGCAAATTGGGAAATTTTTTTCCATCGGTTGTCTCAAAAACAAGATTTGTGCCTTTCCTTCACTACTCCCACCACACAAACAGCTGACACATGATAATGAAAAAATAAATACGTTAGTGAAAATCAATACAATTTTTCATCCTGTCTGAAAACATACAGGAAACCACCGTGTCTGACAACTATCTGTTGGAAATTTTGCTGTTTGTTTGTGTTACGGGTCCCAAGGATGAAGACCACGATGACAAATATGTTACCTGTAAAAGCAGGTGAAGAGCGGAGTAAGGAAGACACGATGCATCTTTGTTTTCCTCTAGAACATGTCTGAGGAAGCAGCGGAAGGTGGGCTCCACTTACTGCACCCTGAAACCCTGGAGCAACCACCAACGTTCCGCCCTCACTGCTTTCTAACATAAAATGACTCCCTTTTCATGGGTTTCTATTCTTTTAAAGTAACTGAAAAGGAGTACATACAGTAAGGAAAACTGTCCCATAACACCGGTGTTTTATACCAAATAATATTAATGTGGTCATTCCCTCACAGGGATGCCACATTTGTGTTGATTAAGTTATGCTGATGTGAAAGTTGTCTGTCAAACTAAACAACTAGATGACTGTAGCTGATAAGGTTTGTCTCACTTTGTCATGGAAATGGGAGCAAAGCAATTTAGGAGAGTAGATACTGATGTAACTTTGACTGCTATTAAAACAACAAACTAAAAAAAAAATGCAGTTGTACAACATTTTTAATGATGGTTTCACATTTTTACAGCCTGTCATTCCTCTGAAAACACCCGCATAGGTTCACCCAATAGATTTCGTTGTGCAAGCTGTTTTTCTTACCAAACGTTAAATTTCACATTTAAGCAACCTCCACAGTCTCGCATGTAAAATGCAAGCCTCTATACCCTGGAAATCTTGAATAGAGCTTTGTAATTAGTTTAATGTTGTAGAAGAATATATTCACTATAGCCTGTACAGTACAGAACATTTTCCTGGTGCCTTTTTGGGCTTCAGTCTTTGATTTTGTAAATTACTTCCCCTATTACAGTCCAGATTGATAAAGCGTTTATGCACTGACTTGAATGACAAGTCACTACGATACGAGCATGCAATTGATTTGGTTTTGCAATCAAAGCTAGATCAAGGCTTTAAACACAGAAGCCTGTAACCCAGTGGGAGATCTATAAGTAACTTCTTCCATGTTTTATATACAGACTATAATTTAAACTCAAACAGCTATTTTTTTTTCCTTCACCCTAACAATATACAACAGTTTTTGTCACCAAACCTTATTAAATAGTGATAGCAAGAAAATGTGAACATCCCCTGACTTTCTCCCGAGGACCAGTCGTGATAAAATGTGATGTATTGAGCTTTCTCACTCACTATGTGTTAATAGACCTCTCTGCATTGAATCATTACTTGTTATTAATCTCTGACTCTCTCTCCTTCACAGCATGTCTCTTGTCCTGATTGTTGGGTTTTCCTCTGTATGTATTATTGTAGGGTCGACGTTAATATATGAAGCTCCTTGAGGCAACTGATGTCTGAACTACGCTGTACTAAACCATGTTTTGATGCAGTCAGTTTTCCCAGAACATCATCATCACCACAGTTGGATATGCCTTTAACACCAACAGGGTGACATATCACACAAAGCCACTGACCCCGCTCTTAACCCCACTCTTTTGCCCCTCTGATGTCCCTCTCACCAACACCTCACCCCCAGCCAATTCCAGGTAGTGATGGGGGGTGAAAGGGGGGCGGAGTGGAGAATGACAGGAGAGAGAAAGTGAGGGAGGCGGGGTTGATGGAGGTTAATAGTGCATCTCTCTTTACCGGCTGTAAAGTGTCCAGACACTCTGTTACTGCTCTGGAACCAGGTCAATCGTGTACGTCCCTTTGTATTAAAGCTCAGAGGTGACAGACAGCCAGAGAGGCAGGGTGAGGAGGAGGGAGGCAACTGCCCTGGTAGTTCAGTCCCAATACAACAAATGGTAGAAATTCTTAGCTAATCAAGAAAAAGACATCTGGTTAAGTAAGTGTGTATAAGTAAAACTTATTAAAAAAACCCCCACAAAATTCTAATGGTGTTAAAAATGTTTGAATAGTGCATCAATATCTGTAGCGTATCATCTACGTGTGTGTGTATGTGTGTGTATGTGTGTTTCTGTGCTTCTGTTGCAAATACACGTTTGCGTACAATATACTCTTGAGTTCCAGTTAAAGCCTCTGTCTCAGTGCAAATTCTGTCATATAAGGATTCATACAATGAACTATATCTGGACGCAAAGAAATTGGATTTTGCTCAAATTGCTCTCAGATCATAAAAAAACAGACATGTCAGCATTCGCATTGCCCTCTTATGGGAATCATGCATACCCTGGACACACTCGGGCGTTCTAGTGCAGAAAAAATGAAGATAAATGTAAAGCAGATACAATCGGAACTAAATGAAAGTACAGTTACATGAAATTCAAAATCAAGACCGCTGAACTCTCTCAGACCTCTGAAGACCTCAAATTCATTATGCAAGTTTTAATCAATAGGAGTATCGACTTTCCTTCCCACTGTCATATGTTTGGAGACAGCTTCTCATTTAATGGTTTTTCTTTATTTTCATGACTGTTTATGATGTAGATTCTCACTGAAGGCAACAAAACTATGAATGAACACATATTGAATTATGTAGTAAAGAAAAGAGTGTGAAATAACTCAAAACATGTTTTATTTTTATACAGTGTTGAAGCAGTTCCCAGAGATGCTGAGCACTTGTTGGCCCTTTTGACTTCACTCTGCGGTCCATCTCATCCCAAACCATCTCGATTGGGCTTAGGTCAGGTGACTGTGGAGGCCAGACCATCTGGTGCAGCACTCCATCACTCTCCTTCTTGGTCAAATAAACCTTACACAGCCTGGAGGTGTGTTTGGGGTCATTGTCCTGTTGAAAAATAAATGATGGTCCAACTAAACACAAACCGGATGGGATTGCATGTCGCTGCTGGATGCTGTGGTAGCCATGCCGGTTCAGTGTGACTTTAATTTTGAATAAATCTGCAACAGTGTTGCCAGCAAAGCACCCCCACACTATCACACCTCCTCCTCCATGCTTCATGTATGTAGAGACCATCCGTTCACCTTTTTTGCTTCGCAAAAAGACATGATGAATGGAACCAAAGATCTCAAATTTGGCCTCATCAGACCAAAGCACAGATTTCCACTGGTCTAATGTTCATTCCTTGTGTTTCTTGGCACCCAAAAATCTTTTCTGCTTGTTCCTTTTCCTTAGTAGTGGTTTCTTAGCAGCTATTTGACCTTATTTGCACAGTCTCCTCTGAACAGTTAATGTAGAAATGTGTCTGCTACTGGAACTTTGTGTGGCATATCTCTAATCTGAGGTGCTGTTAACTTGCGATTTCTGAGGCGGATGACTTTTGTCCTCAGCAGCAGAGGTGACTCTTGGTCTTCCTTTTCTTCCTTTCCTTTAGTATTTATCTACAATGTAGAAAGTAGTAAAAATAAAGGGAAATGACTAAATGATAAGGTGTGTCTTTTGACTGGGAGTGTAGTTCTTGGTTGATATAAGGCAAAAAATATCATAGGCACTCTAAGACAAAATGAAAAATATGAAATGCTATGCTATAATGTTTGCATGCTAACTTGCATATAAAGATAAGCTATGGATGTTGGAAAAGATTTACCACCTTTTTAGGTTGCTAACCTTCACATAGTTAATAAGCACTGAACAAAATACTTTTTTAAATGATGTTTAAATCCTCCATTATTACAAATTACCCCAAGGATAAAGTTGTGAATATATGTACTAAATTTCAACTGTAGGAAAAACATCCAAAGTTATGACAATTAATCATTTAACCATATATATATATATATATATATATGGATAGCATAGTGGTTAGACTACACGCCTTTGGAACAGAGGATCGCAAGTTCGATTCCTGCCTGGGGCGTCTGTATCCAGTAAGGGTCCTAAGGCTAGACCCCCTATGCTAAGCAAGCCTACCGCAGACATGAGCGAGACAGATAAATATGAAGGCATGCTGGCTCGGACGTCGCCCGGATCAACAAGGTCCGCGTCAGGTGTTGAGGAACCAAGGCACCCTGACGAAAAGTGGGCTACTGGAACAAGAAGGCATCGGTGGGCAAGAGACGAAAACAGGGCGTTGTTGGAATGCTACTACGCAAGTAACCCTGGCGGAAGGGGCTACATGAATATGCGGTGACTCCCAAGCTAGGCGAGTGGCTCCAGCAGATCCCGGGAACAACATCGGAGATCTCTGTCCAGAAGAGCGCAGTCCTGGGAACAGCTAAGATACTGTTCGGTTCGGTTCGATACTTTGGTGTCACGGTTCGATATTTTTTCGATACAAAAAAATGTTCATGCATTTTTAATTTGTCATTTATTAAAATTATAAATATATATTTTAACTCAAAAGTACAGTTTTTAAATTTAACCCTAACCCTTGTGCGTGTTTTTTATTTTGACAGCGAATGCGCACCTGCGGACCACTTATGTGCAGCCCTGGTTATTTAGCTCATCATGTTGCAGCCACAGAAATTCTTTTGTCCATGAAACCATAAAGCTGCACTTTCTTTTTGCCTCATAGTCTGATTTGTCATAACTTCTCCGTTTTGTGGTAAGCTTTTCTTTGGCTGTCACTTCTTCACCCTGACCTGTCTTATTTGGCTCAGCAGAACTGAAATGCTTTTACACACGCACTCACATAAGCTCAGCGATTCTCTGCGCGATCAACCTCTCACATGTTTAAGCTTGCTGCGGGAGATTTCACTTGTCATGTTTGCATAGTAAGCTAACGATTAATAAGACGATGTCAGAGGAATTGGTGCACAAATTATCATCACTCACAGATCAGTGCTGTCGCTCTCTATACACAGTTCGCACGATTGCAAAGTGAAAGCAAAAAACAAGCGCAAATTCAAACGCGACTTCAATATGTCACATATTGACAGTGGCTCACCGATGCCAATGACATAATTACCCAGCTACATTTCCGAAAGAATGCAAAAGCATTGACATATATTTTTCCTACAATAGCCCGACGGGCAGGGAAGAGATAGATTTTGGTAGCCCGACTGAAAAAAATCGCTAGCTCCGGGACGTCGGGCTAGCGATATTGCAAGCCCTGTATCTGATTGAGGAATCACTCATCTTTGGAAAAGAGAGTTTATTACAGAGAAATGTCTCTTTCCAAAATAAAAGCTATACTATCCGCTTCTTCTGGGCTATATTCTCAGCAGCATAAGGAGAATCATGTGCTAACAGCTGTCTAAATGACTCGGCTAAAGTTAGTAGCATGCTTGCTTGTTTTTTTTCTGCTTCCACTTGTCTTTGCACTACGATGATGTCGGCGTAAATGTGCAGTCATATTCGTTGTGTTCCCGCTAGTGCTTTCAGGTTAATCTCGTTGAAATGACCTTAACGCCACAACACGGCAAATCTCCGTTAACGAGCTACCGCCGATCACTCCGTGCATGGGGCTAGACGGCCAACACGTTAACGAGCTAACTGCGCTAACACACTAGTTCACACCAATGTAATTGAGCATTGCATGGCACATTCAACATACTGTTTTACTTTAGTCCATGACTCGCTTACCTTCAGGGTCATACGTCACATGAAAACCAAAATAATTCCAAACGCCAGATCTGAATGACGTTCAATTTGCCTGTTGCAAGGAGAGCTTAACTTCTGTCTCGCTAGCTTGCCCTGCGCTCTTCCTTCTGACTATGCTGTCTGTGTGGAGCGCTCAGTGGATCTGCGCTCGACAGTGCAGCCTAGGCGGAGTAGTCGAACACAGATTCACTGAGCGCTCAACACAGACAGCATCGTCAGAAGGAAAATTGATAAAATAAATTACAAATGTTGTATTGTTCGATACATATGCGTACCGAACCGAAAGCACTGTATCGAACGGTTCAATATCGATACGAATATCGTTGCACCCCTAACATATATATATATATATATATATATATATATATATATATATATATATATATATATATATATATATATATATTAGGGGTGCAACGATACACAAAACTCACGGTTCAGTTTGATACTTTGGTGTCACGGTTCGATATTTTTTCGATACAGAAAAATGTTCATGCTTTTTTAATTTGTCATTTACTAAAATTATAAATATATATTTTAACTCAAAAGTACAGTTTTTAAATTTAATGTTACTGAAACAACAAAGTAATAAAAAAATAAATCTATCTGATCGAGAAATCACTCATCTTTGGAAAAGAGAGTTTATTACAGAGAAATGGCTCTTTCCAAAATAAAAGCTATACTATACGCTTCTTCTGGGCTATATTTTCAGCAGCATATTAAACATATCAGGTCCCCATAAGGAGAATCATGTGCTAACGGCTGTCTAAATGACTCGGGTAAAGTTTGTAGCATGCGTGCTTGTTGTTTTTGTCTGCTTCCACTTGTCTTTGCACTAGGATGATGTCGGTGTAAATGTGCAGTCATATTCGTTGTGTTCCCACTAGTGCTGTCAGCGTTAATCTGAAATGACGTTAATGCCACAACACGGCAAATCTCCGTTAACGCGCTACCGCGGATCGCCCCGTGCATGGGGCTGGACAGCCTCAACACGTTAACGAGCAAACTGCGCTAACGCAGTAGTTCCCGCCCATGTAATTGAGCATTGCGTGGCACATCCAACATACTGTTTTACTTTTGTCCATGACGCGCTTACCTTCAGGGTCATACTTCATATGAAAACCAAAATAGTTCCAAACGCCAGATCTGAATGAGGGTGGGGGAGGTTCAATTTGCCATGTTGCAACGAGCTTAGCTTCTGGCTTGCTAGCTTGTGCTGCGCTCAGTGGATCTGCGCTCGACAGTGCAGCCTCGGCGGAGTAGTCGAACACAGATCCACTGAGCGCTCAACACAGACAGCATTGTCAGAAGAAAAGTTGATAAAATAAATTAAAAATTTTGTATCGTTCGATACATATGCGTACCGAACCAAAAGCACCGTATGGAACGGTTCAATATCGATACGAGTATCGTTGCACCCCTAATATATAAAGATTATTCAGTGTTGACTTACTCCAGTGTGTGTGCACATGTGACAATGAGAGGAAGCGAATGCTTGGTGTATGGGGGGATTGTTTCAAAGAGACTGTCCTCCTCCTTCTTGATCAGGTGTGGCGGTTGGAGCTCGTCTGTCTTCCCATCAGCTTGTTACCGTGACGATAAGAGCTGAGCCCTGTCCCCTTTTAGTGTCAGCCCTGGCGATGTCCGCATCACAATGGTCAGACTGACAGTCTGAAAGAACAACATCTCTGTGTGTGTGTGTGTGTGTGTGTGTGTGTGTGTGTGTCTGTTTTTGAGGAGTGGCTGAGTAACACTGGCAGTTTGTCCCTTAGGATCAGTCTTTCCTGCATGACCCGCTGACCTCTGCAGACACACACACACACACACACACACACACACACACACACACACACACACACACACACACACACACACGGGCGGAGATTTCTACTAAACAACTGCACAGTGGCTTTACATGCTAAAACCACAACAACCAAGCAGATTAATTAATGTCACAGATTAGCATTGAAATAATTTACTTTTTAAAAATAATCAGTCTGTTATGTTTACTATCTTTTATTGGTGTGTTTACCTGTTTGTCACCAAAAAAAGGAATACCAAATACATTTACAACATTATTGTCTCCCTCCTGACTCCTGGGTATGTGTCTAGTGTAATGTATCCAGTCCTCTGGTTGTGTCAGTCAGGTCAGCATGAGGCAGAGAGGGGAGTCTTTACATTGTACATTTACAAGTATTTTCATTACTTTGTGTCAGAATAAGCAGGGTCTGCTGTCTGCTAAGAAGCCCCAGATGACATTTTGGAAAAGCAAACTAAGTACAATGACACAACAGCTTTCTTGCAAAGTCTTCACATGTCAATCTTTCTCCATAATTCCTTCCACCTTGATAATATTACCAGTTCCAGACACACTGAAGCATCCGCACAGCATCCACACAATGTTTCACTGTGAGGATGTCGTACTTTGGATGGTACACCTCTCCCTGCTTTTCCAAACATAAGCAGCAACTCTTTGGCTGAATAGGTCTAGTTTCGTCTTATCTGATCCAGTATGTGTATTCTTTCTTCCAGTTTTTCTCAGTGCACTTCAGCAAGGCTTGAAGGTGTCTCTTGTGGAGAAGTGGAGTCTTTCTTGAATTGTCATTCTCTTCTTTGGTCAGAGGGCCCGGTGGCGCCAGTCAGCCTCTGTCAGTGCGTCCCAGGGTGGCTGTGGCTACAATGTAGCTTGCCATCACCATTGTGTGAATGTGTGTGTGAATGGGTGGATGACTGGTTGTGTAAAGCGCTTTGGGGTCCTTAGAGACTAGAAAAGCGCTATACAAATACAGGCCATTTACCATTTACTACAATTCCCAGCTTGGTTAAATCATTCACAGGTGTGTCGGCAGTTGTTCTGGGATCTTTATACACATCTCTCTCTGGTTTCTTGGATGAGTCTTTGAAATCCTTCGCTTCCTAACTGTGTCAAGCTTGTTCTGGATACTTCTCACTCCAGCTCTTGACAGTTGTGGTAACTTTGTACATCCATCTCCTGCTTTGCAAGCAGTTTGTTTTTCTCAAGTCTAAACTATTTTTCAGTTTTGGCATGATGCTTTCCCAAGTGACATCTCAAATACTTGCTGAAGTTTTTATACTTTTTTTTTTTTTACTTTATGTTTAAAAGTTAAACCTCAGCTTCAACTTGATTTTACAAGCTTTGAGCATTACAAAGTTAAAGCTCATCATTGCACAATAGGGTACTTCAGAGAGCCCGAATGAGGACTAACCCAGCTCTTACCACGTCTCCTGAATGTTGTGTAGGAAACCAAGCTCACTGAGGCTAGCCAAGGAAGGACCACAATAAAGTCTCCTTTTACACACACTCACTCCTAAACACACACACACACATTTATTAAGACAGAGCAGTGTAGCAGACAGGAAGGAGAGACAGTTCCTAAGACATTGGGGGGAGGGAGGAACTGCTCTGCTATTTCCTGCGTCTGAGGAGGAGCATTAGACCTAAGACAATGTCACAGCCAATCACCTTCAACACTGTCACATGACTCCTTGCAGTTGGCCGTCTCATCGTCTTTCCTTCTTCTTAAAGCTTTTGGACAAGCACCCAACCTGAAGGACCCGACTTGTCCAAACACACCTTCCTTCCATCTCCTCCTTTCTGTTGTTATTTTTCCTCTTTTCCAAACGCTCCTCCTCGTTCCTCCCTTCATCTTTCCTCTTCGTGTCCATGCCAGCTCATTGATCTCTGTCAGTATTGAATGTCAGAGACACGTTCAAAGATGCTTTTCGCTCCCCATTAATAATTCACACTGCCTGAATCATCAATAATAATTCTCACAGAGCAATCATCAGCTTTACCACCACCACTCTCTCTCTTTCTCTGTCCCCCATCCCTCTCTTCCTCTCTTTATCCTCTTCCTGCCCTAGGCCATTCTTCCCTTGCACACCTTATTCCCTACTTAAACTCCTTCACCCTGTGATATCTCTTTTTGCTTATTCGGCCCACTTTTCCAGCCCTTTTATGTGTATCATATCTTTATCCTTTTTCCCTTGGCAAGGCACTTTTTGACGAGGTCAATCTGTGCTTTTACATTGATGGATTATCTAAACATGACTGATTCCCACTGTACTCTAATGCAGCAAACAGTTGTGTTGTTTTCCTGTGATATTCCTCATGAAATAAGGCATTAACATTATTACTAGACTCACAGGGCAATCTTACTGCGGTCCTCTTCTTTAATGTGGCTATAACTCAAGCCATGTCAATCACCTGCTCAAAAATGAATGAGGATGGACTATGTGTCACCACCCAGCCAGTGTATATTTACTTTAATAGATATAGTGGAGAGGAGGAAGAGGTAGAGGAGGATAAATAGAGGCAAAAAGCCTCTCTTAATGTACATGTAAAACTCTCCAGTGGGCCCATGCCAAGTGTAAGTGGTTGAGTGATATTGGCAAAGGGAAAGAGGAGGGGATATAGGGAGAGAAAGTGTCAGATTTAGGCATTTTCCTTAATGCTATAAGAGCTTATTGATATTTTGATTTTCACTGGGGGCCGGCAGGTGCTGAGGCAGCTGCTTTTTGCTCCGTCTCTTTACGGGTGAGAGATGTGGAGTTCATCCCATCCCGCTCACGGAAAACTGTTCGGAAAACTGTCTCCTGGGAATGTCGCCATGATCAGCTAGGGAGAGAGGGGGGTGGGGGGCTGTTTGTTGTTGCAGGCAGCGAAAACATGGGTCATCTGAGGTCCATCGGTTTGACGACTTATGTCATTTAATTCTTCTGATTAGTGGCCCCTCTCACAGAAAGAGATACAGATCTGGGCTTCAAACTGTGATCACCTCATGACATCATAGGGTGAGAGCCAATCAGAATCATTGCCAAACAGAGATGATATTTTATATCACTGTAGTCAGGCCTGAGTCCATTTGTCTGACAAGCTGATCTAAAACTGGTTATCTCAAAAATTATGGTCAGGTTCCTTCAAAATTCTGTATGAATTTTCAGGGGCCTCAGAGGAGGTAATATTTTCACTGACCTTTTCTTTAGTATGGTGTCTACTGGCAACATCTCCATATTTTTTATGTGAACTCCACCAGTGTGGTGTCCTGTTCTTTCCCTTTTTTTTAATTTATAAAGCTATGATGTCCCCCTTTCTTGCTTGCGACCCTCTAATATGATGAAGCATGCCTATTATGTTTAACATTTTTAGAGGCATGAAAGGGCAAAAATGATGCAGTATATCACAATAAAAATCAGGGTGATGGAAACATGCAGGAGAATGTGCCCAGGAATTACTTATTTGCTCCACTGGAAAATCTGATCTGAACTGCAATCATGACATTAAGTATCTATTAGCTGCGGATACACTATATTATATTTTATAAATATCTGTTTTATTTTCTGTGCAGCATTAAGTTTAAATATGAATATATACAGTATATTAATATCTCAGGTGGGATCTGGTTGTCATGTACGTGTACATGTAACGTTGGAAACCACCGGGACATACAAGATTAAACTTTTTCTTATCAGAGAATTATGGAAGCCCGTTTCCGCCACTAAAAAAAAAAAAAAAGGATCCATAACTCAAAATTTCGAGTTATTTTCTCGAAATTTCGAGTTATTATCTCGAAATTTCGACATATTAACTCAAAATTTTGAGAAAAGCAACTCGAAATTTCGAGTTAGCGCTGCCAATCAGTAATCTACGTGAATGACGTCATTTCCATGTTACCCGGAAGCTGAAGCCCTCAGCTACAAATGCTACAGCTAAGCTACTGGTATTACATCCAGTCGTGAATGCACAGATTGCTGAGTGTTTTCAGCCTGGCTTCACAAATGATGAAATCCCTGTGTTATTAGCTGAATCACATGGTGTTACTATCAGCAAACATACTTTAATTTGTTGGGATCCGTTTTTGAGTGCGCGGTCCTGCGCCATATGCTTCCGGGTAACAAGAAAGCGACCTCATTCACGTATATTTTTGATTGGCAGAGCTAACTCGAAATTTCAAGAAAATAACTCGAAATTTCGAGTTATGGATACTAGCTTTTTTTTTTTTTTAGTGGCGGAAACGGGCTTCCATAGAGAATAAAACTTTCTTCACCTTTCAATTTGCTCTCTTGCAAAGTCCAAATGCTAAGTTCTGTGGCATTCAAGGAGACGAGGCCTTTGAAGATGTGTTTTGCTTTTAATTTTGGTTGAGGACCGTCCAGTATCTTGACAGACAGCCAATTGGATCCTCCGGCTCAGTGCTGCTGAAACTAAGTACCTGATTGTAAATGACAATGAATCCAAATTTTTGCACAGATTTGGCCTTTTAAAGGCATGTCATCCTAAACAGCCTGTTTCAGTTTAAGCATTGTTTTCAATAAATTGCATTCTCAAAAAATGCTTTGTCTCACTCCCATTTCTTCTTGCTGCATGTTGAAGCTCTACTTGGAACCTTGTTAAGATCCAGCCATGCAAAACATGATTTTTTTTGGTTGCCATTTTTCAAGTGGTCTTAAACTTTTGATCGGGCCTGTATCATAAAAGAATGCCACAATAACTGGACTGAAAATCAGTGAGTAGCTACAGCCATCTGTGAATGGTGGAAGCTATGTCATGAAACAAAATGCAGCCAGCAACCAACAAAGAGCTTCAAGGATCTTGGAGCATTATTCCAGTGGTCTTTAAGGCTACTTAAAGACCACTGGAATAATGCTCCAAGATCCTTGAAGCTCTTTGTTGGTTGCTGGCTGCAACCAACAAAGATAATTTAGATAATTTACTGGATCTAGTAAATTATTTTGAGCATTTAGCTTTTGAGTATATATAATATCAACAATTCCTTTTCTGACACAATTGTGTCGTGCTTTAGTCGTTCATTGCTGCAAGCAACTCAGTCATGAGAGTGAACAGACTTTAAGACTACTTAAAGACCACTAAACGAATGTACCAGAAACCAAGTGAGTTTAGGCTGTGTTGAAGAATAAAGGGGCCAAATTATTGACCATAATGGACTGCTGGAACTTTGCTGGACAAGTGCAAACTAAAATGAATGTACACAGTATAAAAAGTTTGTCTTAATCTTATTCTTTTAAATTTACAGAAATTCTACACATTTAATATGGACTGGAATGCAATTTAATTTAGAAAAAATATATTAATGTTTTAAAAAATCTGGATCTAGTAAATTATTTTGAGCATTTAGCTTTTGAGTATATATAATATCAACAATTCCTTTTCTGACACAATTGTGTCGTGCTTTAGTCGTTCATTGCTGCAAGCAACTCAGTCATGAGCGTGAACAACAATGCATCATCATTGGATGTGAGTTGAATCCAGATGTATTCATCTAAATTCATGAGTGATATATAATTAAGGTATTCCAAATGATTGCAATTTGCTGCTTGACTCATCATTTAGTGTTATAGAAGAAAGCACGAAGAAAATGAAAAATAATCATAAGGATGAATAAAGCTGTACTGAATGTATTAGAGTGGACGGGTTTCTCTGGCTGTGGTCACTAAGTGCTATTCTCTGAACCACTGCTGATTTGCACATTTACAAAGCAGTTATATGACACCACTGAATGGAGGCAAATGGGATGGGGCTGCTTGCTTAATTACACTTTCCCCTCTGTAAACTGTAACTTGATAAATCACGTCCTTTTTTATTAATCAGATACCTCTTTTAACATTTCTTAATAAAAAAAAATGTTATTACTAAATTATGACATTGTTTAATCAAACAATATTTACATGTCTCTAAAATTCAGCACAGATTTATGAAAAAGATATTGTTGAAAACTGAACAACTTGAAAAATATAAAAAGAATATAACTTAGCACAATGTAAGAAACAGTACAACTTCACAAAATACTTAACTGTAGGCAACAACTAGCAGTTTTAGAAGAAAGTAAAGAGGACCTTTAGTGTATTATTTAAAAAGTAGATATAATGATGCTATTTAAAGGTACAGTTAATTTAGTTTATTAAATAGAAAAAAATATCTTTTTACATAAACACCTATTAGTTAGGGGTGCAACAATACACAAAATTCACGGTTCGGTTCGGTTCGATACTTTGGTGTCACGGTTCGATATTTTTTCGATACAAAAAAAATGTTCATGCATTTTTAATTTGTCATTTATTAAAATTATAAATATATATTTTAACTCAAAAGTACAGTTTTTAAATTTAACCCTAACCCTTGTGCGTGTTTTTTATTTTGACAGCGAATGCGCACCTGCGGACCACTTATGTGCAGCCCTGGTTATTTAGCTCGTCATATTGCAGCCACAGAAATTCTTTTGTCAATGAAACCATAAAGCTGCACTTTCTTTTTGTCTTATAGTCTGATTTGTCATAACTTCTCCGTTTTGTGGTAAGCTTTTCTTTGGCTGTCACTTCTTCACCCTGACCTGTCTTATTTGGCTCAGCAGAACTAAAATATATATCTGTCTGTGAAGGTTCTCAGTCATCCAGGTCATCGTAGTCAAATATAAATCCTGCTGCTTTTACACACGGACTCACATAAGCTCAGCGATTCTCTGCGCGATCAACCTCTCACATGTTTAAGCTGCGGGAGATTTCACTTGTCATGTTTGCATAGTAAGCTAACAATTGATAAGACGATGTCAGAGGAATTGGTGCACAAATTATCATCAGTCACAGATAAGTGCTGTCGCTCTCTATACACAGTTCGCGCGATTGCAAAGTGAAAGCAAAAAAACACAAGCGCAAATTCAAACGCGATTTCAATATGTCACATATTGACAGTGGCTCACCGATGCCAATGACATAATTACCCAGCTACATTTCCGAAAGAATGCAAAAGCATTGACATATATTTTTCCTTCCTACAATAGCCCGACGGGCAGGGCAGAGATAGATTTTGGTACCCCGACTGAAAAAATCGCTAGCCCCGGGACGTTGGGCCAGCGATATTGCGAGCCCTGTATCTGATTGAGGAATCACTCATCTTTGGAAAAGAGAGTTTATTACAGAGAAATGGCTCTTTCCAAAATAAAAGCTATACTATCCGCTTCTTCTGGGCTATATTCTCAGCAGCTGTCTAAATGACTCGGCTAAAGTTAGTAGCATGCTTGTTGTTTTTGTCTTTGCACTAGGATGATGTCGGCGTAAATGTGCAGTCATATTCGTTGTGTTCCCACTAGTGCTTTCAGGTTAATCTCGTTGAAATGACCTTAACGCCACAACACGGCAAATCTCCGTTAACGAGCTACCGCCGATCGCCCCGTGCATGGGGCTAGACGGCCAACACGTTAACGAGCTAACTGCGCTAACACACTAGTTCCCACCCATGTAATTGAGCATTGCATGGCACATCCAACATACTGTTTTACTTTAGTCCATGACTGGCTTACCTTCAGGGTCATACGTCACATGAAAACCAAAATAATTCCAAACGCCAGATCTGAATGAGGGTGGGGGAGGTCCATGTTGCAAGGAGAGCTTAACTTCTGTCTCGCTAGCTTGCCCTGCGCTCTTCCTTCTGACTATGCTGTCTGTGTTGAGCACTCAGTGGATCTGCGCTCGACAGTGCAGCCTAGGCGGAGTAGTCGAACGCAGATTCACTGAGCGCTCAACACAGACAGCATCGTCAGAAGGAAAATTGATAAAATAAATTACAAATGTTGTATTGTTCGATACATATGTGTACCGAACCGAAAGCACTGTATCGAACAGTTCAATATCGATACGAATATCGTTGCACCCCTACTATTAGTGTGTAATTATGTCTTTCAACAAACTGATGCATTCACATCAACTTAGAATAATCACATTAAAAATACATCGGAGCAGGCGCTGGTTTGTGGAAGCTTCTATGTTCCATATTACACACTTTTCCTTTGATTAACAGTTTAATTGCACATTGCATGAAAAATCTCTCAGTCCTACAATGTAAGATCAACTTTGAAGAAAGCTTCACTAACTCTAACTAACAGCAGCTGATGCCAGCTAACAGTAGCTAACATCAGGGGTTACTGATAGAGAAGTTCATGCTGTCTTCGACAAGTCAACAGAGTATGGCTGTAAACAGCTGAGGTAAACAGCAGACTGACAGCCTACACTCATTAGACATGAACAGTGGCCAGTGCTGTTTGTCCTACTGCAGCCACCATAACCCGAATTATGCACTTGAATTGGCAAGTTTAGGAGAACTGAATTCAACTGAATGCAATCTGCAATCTATTGACATCTAGCAGTGAGATTTTACAAACTGTAATTTTAATTAATGAATACCCTTGGAGAATTTTAAATGCAAAGAGATACAAATATTGTATATCTAATGAATAGCTCTGTGGTATTTTAGAGACAAAGATAAATAATACTTCCTCTTCACACACTGCAAGAAGGGAAAGCATTGCAGGTTGTGATTATTTCCAAAGTGAGAAGTTTTTGTGTATCATTCACCAGAGACAAGCCTGAAGGCACGCTCACAAGTTCTATGTAGTTCTGGCGTGGCTGGCAGTTGTTCCATTTTCACAGTACTTACCTCACTTCAGGACCATTGTTCTTTGACTTACTAAGTAAAGGTGAAATATTGTCAGTGATGATCAGTTAATAGAAAATCTTTCACACCTGTTTAAAAACAAAACAGTACAAACAGTCAAAAAACAACAAGGACTAAATAAAATAAAATAAAATAAAATAAAATAAAATATAAAAACACCACTGACTTGTGAACTGTTGTCTGACTGAAGCCCACAAGGCACGGATATTTAACACCTGTAGAGATCATAGCAGGCTTCCCTCAGCTGCCTGGACTTCATTTCTGAGAAAAGCCCAGCATGCCATTAGACCTGGGCATGCAGAAATAATCTTCTGCAATAAAGTTTGATAACTACTCACTTTCATAATCTGGGAGAGAATTTGCATTCATGATTAGAGCTCAGAAATTTTGACAGAAATTCTAGAATTAAATTTTTTCTAACATTTAGATCACTAATAAAAGCAGACCCTCACATCTTTAGTCATTAATTGCTATAACTTGTTTATATATACTTTTAACTAACTCCTGATAGTATCATATTTGAGCAAGTAAGAAGCAGACAAATTAATAATAATAATTATTAATTAGATTAGAAAGTACATAATGTAACATGATTTTAATAAATGGTAAAATGGCCTGTATTTATATAGCGCTTTACTAGTCCCTAAGGACCCCAAAGCGCTTTACATATCCTGTCATCCACCCATTCACACACACATTCACACACTGGTGATGGCAAGCTACATTGTAGCCACAGCCACCCTGGGGCGCACTGACAGAGGCGAGGCTGCCGGACACTGGCGCCACCGGGCCCTCTGACCACCACCAGTAGGCAACGGGTGAAGTGTCTTGCCCAAGGACACAACGACCGAGACTGTCCAAGCCGGGGCTCGAACCGGCAACATTCCGATTACAAGGCGAACTCCCAACTCTTGAGCCACGATCGCCAGTAATAAAGTAATAAAGACACTTTAAAACAGAAAATATGTAAGATGCCCTTGTGAATGATCTATTTCTTGGTGTTTGTATCCTGTGTGTTTGTGTTTGTGTGTGTGTGTGTGTGTGTGTGTGTGTGTGTGTGTGTGTGTGTGGAGGGGGGGGGGCAGAGTGATTGGTGGTAAGGGATATCTAACACCTAAGAGGACAGACTCACCTGAAGCTGGTGCCAGTTTTCACTTCCTGTACTTATCGACACCTGCTTCCTGTTGCAGGAGGAAGTGGCCACGCAGCACGCAGCCTTAGTGAAACTGGAGAGAGTGTTTGCGCTTCTACATTGGGATTGTGTCGGCAAAAAAATCAGCCTCCGGATAAATTATGGATGAGAGTGATGGAAGGGATAAGAAGGAGAAGAGCAGGAGGAGGGGGAGACAGAAGGAGGAGGTCTGATGTTATAGTGTTATCTTCTGTTTTACTGAAACAGCTGGAGAGGCGAGAGGGAGAGAGGTGACACACACCCACACAGTGTCAGGGTTACACAGTGCAACAGCCTGTTATCCCACCTCATCCTGTCACTGTAATGAAGAGCGAACAGGTATTATTACCAGAGAAGAAACTTCATAACTTAAGTTTTGCATTGAGGTAAAAGTTCAAGTTAGAATTTTTGTCCTTTTCATGTTCCTGAGTGAGTTAAAAGAGGGAAAAAGGAATAAAAAGAAAGGTTAAAAAAGGGTAAAAAATTAAGGAGACCGGAGAAAACATCAAAAATAAGATGAAAACAGTAGAAAGGAAAGGAGCAATAACTGAAGGGACATAAGAAAAAGAAAATAAGAGGAAAGAAATAAAGGAGGAAAGAAAAGGAGGAAAGGAGGAAAGAAAGAAAAAGAAAAAAGAGAACGTATTCATTAAATGAAGAAGGATGGAAAGAATTAATAGAGGAAGTAAATAAGACACATTTCCCAAGAGACCAAAAGAAGGGGAGGAAAAAATAATATAGAAAAAAATGGAGAGAAAATAAAACAATGGATGCAATTAATAGGTTTAAGAATAGGGTGAAAACATAAGGTGCACTGGATTAAGGATGGAAAACACAAGAATAGTTAGAGATAAAGAAAACAGCATGTAAAACAAAAATAAAAGTGAGAGAAGAGAAAATGGAGGAACTGGTTTAGGGAAAAAGTTAAATATGAAAAAGGTGGTGAAGGTGGACTAAAAAATGAGAAAACCTCAATAAAGACAGAAGTGACAGACACCAAAGACAGACGGTCGTGAAGAAGAGAGCTTGTGTTATTTAGGCTAAATATAGAATTTGAGAACAAACTTAACAGCAAATGTAAAAAAAAACAAGTATTCTTAAAGTGCCCTTTACTAAATACTTGAGTAACTGTAACTAGTTACTTAAGCAGGGTGTCGCTGACCCTGAGTATATTTTCCGGGACCTGGTGATCGCCCTGACTGTGATGATTCCACGCAGGAGGAGACATGCAGGACAGACTGAGTGAAGGGAAACAGCAGTGAGTTAAAGACAAGCCCTCATTTGATCCATAATTGATCGCCTTTATGTGAGATGGCTGGTGAGTGGAGTCTGATCTAGATAACAAGCGCACCTACCTGCGCTGTGACAGCTGTACGTGACCGCAAGTTAGAGAGAGGCGAGCGGGAGAGTGCCTCGCTTCCATCTCCTGATGTTTTTTTCCCCTCTTTTCTCTTTTAATGAGTGTCAGAATGCAGGTTTCTTTTCTGAGGTGGAGGGGGTGGCAGGGGAAGGATTGAGGGAGGGAGAAAAACAAAACAACAAGAAAGCAGAAAAAGACCAAAAGAACAAGCGTTTCTGATAAAGTGCTTACGGAGCGTTTATCGCAAGTTCTGCAGACATGCAGTTGAGCACTGATGTAGGGCACAAGCCCACAAGTCATGAGGGGGTTTATATCAATGATTAGAAGCACACGGCGGGAACAGAGAGCAGGAAACACAGATACGACTGGGCATAAAATGCTAATACAATGATTTTCACTAATGGTATGTTCACTAAAGTGATGGCCACTCTTTAAAAGCCTCCTTTTAATCATTCTTTCACATTTTTGTGATTTTATTGTGCCAGGCCAGACTCCATGTACAGTTTCAAACTGCATGCACCATTCATAACTGGTGACCTGTTGAGACTTCAAAGGGTCACCAATGTCACAATGGAAAGCCAGTTCGCCGTTCATGAGGCGCACTGTTCAGACTGTTACATTCTTCAATCTTTTTGTTTTGGCTTCAAAGACCTTAAAATTGGAAGTCTGTGATTAGAAGGTTGTATATAAAAGACGGCTGTCACTGTGACATCACTCATCCATTTTGAACTGAGCATTTTCACAATTTTAGAAATTTTCAAAAGGCGACATCACAGTGAGGGTATGAATGTTTGCTGAGGTCGTGAATCAAGGAAGCCAAGGGTTGTTTACCCACATAATTGTATCCAAACAAACCAGAGGAGTCGCTCCCTGCTGGATATTTGAAAGAATTTTGGTTTAAGGGACCTCAAAGGGACCAAAATCAGAAGCTATATCCACCAGGCCTGTCCAAAAAATGATATTTAGATATTAATTGATAACAAAATAAAGCACCTTGAGGCAACTGTTGCTGTGATTAGGCTCTATATAAATAAAACTGAATTGAACTAAATAGAATTTAACATAACGACTAACGACTAGCGGACTATGGGTGGGGATGAAATATTGAGCTGTAACAGAGCAGATTATGGACACACGGTGAACTAAGTTTGTCGCTGGCTGTACAGAGCAGTGGGGTAATGGTAGCTGAACTGAACAGAGAGCCCACAGTGTGAAATAACTAATTAGAGCTAATAAAGAGTGCCTGATTAGTTAGATTTCAGGCCTGGAAAGCACATCTGATGATGTAAAGAGCAGTGTGAATGCTGGATGAGAAAGGCTGCAGCCAGATGTGGACAAGACAAGGAACTTTAAGTCTTCTAATTTCACAATAAATTATTAACACTTATTTTGTCATAGCCAGCATTGTTGTCATTTTTTAAAATCCAGGCTGCGAAATGATCTAAAGAATGTGCAAAATGAATAGTGTGAGCTCAGACACTGATGTTGGATGAGAAGCCCTGGCTCACAGTCTCCCAAAGTGTTCCCACAAAGCTGGGAGCATGAAATTGTCCAAAACGTTTTGATGTTCTGAAGCATTAAGAGTTCTTTTCAGTGGAACAAAGGGTCTGAGTCCAACTCCTGAAGAACAACCCCACATCATAATCCCTATAAATGCTTGTAGAACCTGTCTCCATGCCTAGGTGCTTGATTTTACACACCTGTGTCCGTGGAACACCCGAATTCAATGATTTTTATGGGTGAGCGGATACTTTGGGCAATATAGTGTATGAATTCTTCACCATTACTTCTGCCATGGTGGGATGAGGTCAGATCCTCCCCAGACTATTCAATGTGATCTCAAGGAACAAGTTTGAAATTCTAGTATTGTGGCAACACTAATGTCCACATAGTCTGCAGCTGCAAACCAGAGCTGTGCAGTCTAAAAGATACCGACGTTCACCTGAAGAAAAGAGTGTTGCATTAACAGTTGAGGAATTACAACCAATTTTATACAAAATTGCCCATTTTCAGAAGCTTAAAAATAATTGGACAAATCAAAATAAATTTTAAATATTTAAAGTGGATGAAAATCTTTTGCAGTCGGCGATGGCTGGATAACTAGTATAAATTAATATCAAATGCTGTGTTTCTCTTGAGATGCTCTCCCAGGCCTTTGCTGCGGGTATCTTCAGTTGCTGCTTGATTCTTGTTTTCTTCATGCTCTTGAGTTTAATCACTTTGCTGGGCAGATGTTGTTAAGCAGTTTTACTAAACAAAGTAAGAATCTGCAATCATCCAAGTTTATTGTCTTCTCTGGTTTTTTAGGCCTCTTTGGTGTTGCTTGGTTTTGGCAGTCTATTCTAAAAATGCATCAGCTTGTTGTATCAGCTGGCTATGCCTAATGTTTTTGCTATCTGAACAGGTTACTTTGGTTTTTAAGCCCAATGATGCCCTACTTCACTTGCACTGGCATCTCTTTGGACCTCAATTCTAAGTTAAACAATTGGAGCGAACTTGAGAACTCCAGATTTGTCTGCCTAATTTTCAATAAAATAACAAAGGTATAGGCCCTTCTGGCCATGAAAGTACCTGTCTGTCAATTGTACATATGACAAAAGGGGGGTTGTGTATAAAAAAGGCTTTAATTCTTAAACAGTGAATGTAATACTACTGTTAAACCCCTTGAATTAATGCTGAAAGTCTGCACTTCAGTCACTTATTAATTGTTTCATTTATAATCCAGCACAGTGGTGTGCACATGCAAAATTAGAAACGCTATAATACTGTCCAAATATTTATGGACAGCAGTTGGGAACACCTGAAACAGATAGCTATATAAAAACTATATGTAGCTTGCCATCACCAGTGTGTGAATGTGTGTGTGAATGGGTGGATGACTGAATGTGTAAAGCGCTTTGGGGTCCTTAGAGACTAGTAAAGCACTATACAAATACAGGACATTTACCATTTTATATGTAAAATGTTGGAGTGGCCGGAGCATTGTGGTACTTGAGTTTTATTTACAGTTACCTGTGTAGTACTTGACACATTTCAAATGAAAATTTGGCATTACAGCATTATAGTTATGATGGAAAATAAGTAAAAATCTTCTTCGATAACTGGGAAGTTTTCATCCATCCATTAAACAGCTTCTGTCCCTCACTTCCTCGTCTATGACTACAGGCAGGAGAATTTGTTTACTTCTGCCATCACAAAATGTAGAAAAAGACAAAAGAGACTGGAGACAAAAGGGTAATGGCCCATCCAATAGAAGAGATGTTTGTCTTCTTTAAAGCCATGAGTTTTATTAATAAAACAACAGTGGCTGTCACAGTGTGCGCTTCGTTCTCGACAGGACAGCAGCAGGAAGGCTAATGTGATCACAGCATCGAGCCCCACGAAGCACAAGAGATACAATCGCTTTTCTAAACAAATAGAGTGAATGATGAATACTGCAACAACAAAATGCCAATAAAAAGCGAAAGGGTTTTAATGACTCTGCTCAGTAAGCGAGAGGCCCTCTGTCTCCTTCATCTCCCCACTCTCCCCCACCTGTCCTCTCCTCTTTCCTCTCGTCTCTCTCCCTCTCCTCCACCTGTCTGTTCTCGCAGACTGCCGCTGACTGCCGGAGACGTTGCTGTGCAATCAGCTCTGACTGTGAGCTCGGCTGGTTTGGGACGCTGGGCTGATGTGACAAGCGCTGTCCTGGTCCTGCCTGGCCCCGTCTCCAGTGTGACACAGAGTTTGTGGTGAGTGGCTATCTCCATGGTGACAGGGTTGTCGCAGGATGTCGGGCAAGTAAGAAAATAAGACCACCTGTCTATTACTTAACAGGTGTGGGAAAGAGTTGAGAATATATGCTGCATTAAAGGGAACCTGGGAAGTCGGATAATGGAAAGTTATGACATTATACATAAGTGTACTGTGTTTTTTGCAGTGTTTAAATAGCAGAAGTACTCAAACAATAAATGCACAAGACCATCACAGTTTAGATTAGCAAAAATGACCAAAAACAACCCAAACAAATAGGGCAAATCACCAGAAGATATAAAGAAAAGTAAAGAAATTAAGATTGGAAAAAAACGACACTAACCCGTAGCAAACCCATACTGTCATAAAGGATGTTAAAATTCTCCACAATGTTTGTGTTATTTTGTTACAACATGTGTTAAATGAAGTTGCCCACTGTGACAAGTAGTGGATGATGAGACACTGATCAAAGCAGTCAATGTCACTTCAGTTATTAAAAAAAAAAAAACCACCCCACTCAGAAGGGGGAAACTATTCTTTTTTTTTTTTTTTTTTTGGACCAAGCTTTAAACACGCTTTTTTTAATGGTTTGAAGTTGGGGATTGACTTTGTTGTGGTGCATTTCTGAGCTTGCAGCCAACTCCAGAGGTTGCTCCCTTGTTAAATATTTCAAACTCTAAGTTCAGCACATGTACATGTAACCAATGTGAGCCCATAAGAGCCTGTGAGTTTCATGTATTTTTCTACTCTTGGTTCTGGTGAGAAGAGAAGCGATTTGTCACAGAAACAAATATACATTAAGCAGTGCTTTTCAACAACATCGTGTGGGAAAATTGATAGTTTAGCTTGTAGGAGTACTCCGCAACTTCTTAGACTGAAAAGAAAATGTTTGCCAGTCTAAGAGTTAGACTGGCAAACATTTAGTTAATACAGCTCAAGCCGGATCTTTTGGTTTGGATAGTGCTAAAACAAGGGGCTGATTTTCACAATGTTGAGGAGGTCTAACTGCAAAATCTAACATTATATTACTAAAGCTATTTAATTCAACCAGATTATTTGTTACAAGAGTGTGAAGAAATGAGGCTACAGTCCCACACACCAAAACAAATTCCTATCCCAATGAGGACACACATACTATCTCTCTTTTAGTGTTTACGTATGAATACAAAGCCAACAACAAAGAGTGAAGCCTGAGTACTTCACACTGTCTTTGCTAACTGTTAAAGATCAGGCTATTGCTGCTGGGCTGGGGTCAGAGGTCTTCGCTAGCTTTGTATTAGCTTTTTTTGTGTTTGCAGATGCTTGCAAAAAGCCAAAATTGTAGCAGTATTTTCTGTCAGCTTGCTCTTTACCATGGCACTCTTGTTTAGATACATTTGTTTGATGGCATTTTCCCTTCTATCTACCCGGCGTGCAGAGAACCTTTGTTGTGGTGTCATTACTGAATTTAGTAATGTAACTGTAACTGCGTTACTGAAAAATGTAATGTGGTTACACCCAACATTGATTGCAGCTAAACTGCTTTTCTAATTAATAATCAGGTAATAAGCAGAATATGTGCTGTTAGTAGGCACTCTGCTGTAATCTATTCTAAGGGGTTTTTTGTTTGTTTTTGTCCAATTCAAGATAATGGAGTCTTTCTCAGCTGTCAGGGAACTGAATATCCCTTCAGCTTGATTTTTCAATAATCCATCATCTGAAACAAACATAGGCGCTTTGCAGGACTTGTCAGAAGAAGCTTGTTGTCGATGGGTGTTTACCTGTGGTAAATGGAGACTCTGCTGTGCAGGTGTGAACTTGCTGAAAATGTCTGTCAGTGGAATGCAACTGGATATTAATTACAAATATAAATGTGCAATTTTTACACATCTGACTTTGTCTCCAATGCAGAAATTCTCCCACCTGCTCCTGTTCAGCTTCACATTGTCTCACAGCTGGAAACAGCCATCCAGTGTTTATAACACTCATTCAGCTGATATTCTATACAGAACTGAAAGAGGCAAAACGACAGTAAATTCAGCCTGATTGAGCACCAAATAAAATAAAAAGTGTCACCACGCTGCCACCAGAGTACCATTAGATAAATGCAAAATAAAACCTTAAGTGCCATAATCACCAGGGTGCAATTAAATATGAAATAAAAATGTCAGAGGAATAGACATCAAATGACCATAACTGCTGTCCCATATCAGCATCACCAGGCCACAGCCGTAAAGCTTGTGTTTGTTTGCTCTTCTCCATTTTACTGGTGTGTTTTTATGGTCAGGCCTCAATCATATACAGTATCTTAATGATGATGGTAATTAGACAGTGGGCTGCAGGGATGATTTAGCCACACCAAAATGTAGTGGAGGAGAGCGGTGGGATGTATGAAGCCAGAGGAAAACAGGACGAAAGCAGGGAAAAAGCAAACGAGTGGGGCAATTGATCTGCGGGTCATAAACAGCTTGGGGTCAGAATCATGAGCTTCTCTTTGCTTAATACAATTAGTCAGACTTTACTCTGCAGCTTCATATGCATAAAAACACCTCCTGTGTTCTTTTATTAATACACTGGGGGATATCAATGATAAATAAAGAGTGTGTGTACGTGTGAACAAGCAGGTGGAGTAATGATTAGATTTCCATTAGTAAAAGGGTTAAAAGGGGTAATGAATGTGTGTGTGTGTGTGTGTGTGTGTGTGTGTGTGTGTGTGTGTGTGTGTGTGTGTGTGTGTGTGTGTGTGTGTGTGTGTGTGTGTGTGTGTGTGGACATACAGCACTGTTAATGTCTGTGTGTGTGGAGTAAGAGGTGAATTAAAAGTGCATTGACTATGTGGCAACACATGCTATATATTAAGGCCGGGCAAAGCTGCCTCAAGCCAGAGGACCTATTCATCTTGCGCAGAAGCCCACCCCTCCAACCTCGATAAAACCACAACCCCCACACGCCCACATCCAACTCCACCTAACCATAGACCCCTCCCCTCTGAGTGCATAATCAAATTAATTAACAGGCTTTAGATCCCACGCTCATTAATCTAACCACAGTGGTCAGCGAAAAGAGAGCCAGTAGGGAATAAGTTTGACCGTGGCAGTGATCTAATGAGTCAAAGGCAAATTTTTATTTTGGTTTGTTTACTTTTGTAGTTGTTGCAGTCTGAAGTTAGCATAAAGAGATCAGATGTGGTTACAACTTGTCATTCATAGCGTTGCTGATCTTTACTCAGGGACTGAACTGTTAATCAGGCATGTTTGTTTTTTTTGTAGCACAACGTATAAAGATAACTAATATTTTTACTGCTAGCAACTGTTGCTAGCAGCTGATAATTGAGGTAGTCCTGCTTTATGATGCATATCATATGTGGATGGACATCTGTCTTATAAAGCTGCACTATTCAGAAAAATCTACGGTACTCTGTGTTTACAACGCCACACGTCATCAGCAGCAGTGCACCAGTTTCTCACAGGTGAGCTGAGAGCATGGAGGAAGCTAACAGCCAAAGGTCAGCAGTTTGGAGGTATTTCACGCCTGCCAAATAAACAGTGTTTCTCGGTATGTTTGCAATAGCTTGTGGCCTAACTGTGAACTGTGGTCTAGTGAGTTGAGACTGTGAAACATTTCCAACAACAACAATGCTTTCCTTCTTGACTTGTCACTTGCTTGCTAGTTTTCACTTGTGTTATATTCAGAGTAACACTCGCTATGAACTTTTTATTGCAATTACATTAATATAATGTGTCATCATCAACATGACTAATATTTTGCTTTGATTGTCTGTTATCAGCTCCAAGCTGACACATATCTTGCTATGAAGTGCCACAGTGAGAGAAAGGAAAAACTAGCATGACCTTAAATAAGATGACAGATGAAATAAGTAAAAGTTAATATGAACAATGTCAAACTTGTCCTTGTATTCATTTAGGCCCTTTTGTTATTTATTATATAGTTAATGGTCATTAAAAATGTGTACTGATCAAAATCATGAGGCACTGCTCTTCTCTGCACTACCTTTATAGTGTAGACCACTACCTTTACAAATTTAAAGTATTGGTACTTGACTTATATTCGTAACTTGCCCAGTGTTTATAACTTTCCTTATGTACACCACCACTAGATGTTAAATTAATAACACAAAAACCAATAATCCATAAATATAGGAATTAAAACCATTTGTTATGAATAGGCTATATATTTGAGAGTTATACTCCAAAACTGGTAAATATGGATACTGCCACAGTAGTAAGTTGGTCTTGCAGCAGTATGTCTCATTTTACAAAAGCTGATTTGATTGATTTAGAAGTATACTTGTGCTGTTCAAAAACTGAAAAGACCCAACAAAAACCTGAGCTGAGTGTTTCTGGGGGACCTACTGTATCAGATAAATGTTTGGAGGCAGTCCAGGTCCCAGTGACACCAGAAGAACTCATTCCAGTGGTTTTCATAAGGACTTTGATGTCAGACAAAACTTGAGACTTTTTAACTAAATTTGATGAAAAGGGCACAGATACAATTTTTTTTACAGCATGGCGCAGAGGCTAGAGAGGAGCTTGATCGTCACAAAGCCTTGATGTAACACTGTGTAACACTGTGTAACACTGTGTAACACAGATAAGGCCTCAGAGAGCAGTTTTTGCACTTGGCTCTCTTGATAGTGTTTATTATTAAGTTAAGAAGGCAGTTGTGGAAACACGTGATTGCCTCCAGAAGCATGCAAGAAAATATTTAGAAACTGAAAGAAGGGAGGAAGAATAGATTTGTGTTATATTTGATCAGGATTTCTTTTTTTCACACACTGGTGCACTGCTCTAAAGGACAACAATGTGACAATCTGTGTAATATGATGATCTTAGAATAGTTTAAGTCTACTCTGCCTTCTCACCTTAATATTCATGGGTGGATACCATTCTGAAGAATCATAGTTGGCATAAAAGTTTGGAAGGATGCTCTTCAGGTAGTGGTGCTCTAAAAGTTTAGTGTCCTTGTGTTGAGGGCATCACATAAAAGCATTGCACATCAGGAGTAAAGGAAAAATGGAAAGTTCAATAGGCATAAAAAGCCAGCTCCATTGTATTTTAGTAGTGGAGACGCAATTCAAAGATCTGATTCTGGATTTGTGTGGCTCCATTGCTAAAGAGTAAGGCTGGGAATAACTACATGTTGGCTGATGGGTAAAAGTACTTGGTATCCTGCAGTGTTTCCCTCGCTCTTCATTAAATCTCAGGGACTTTAAAAGTTTTCACCACTTTCATATCAAGTTTTGATGTTCCAAACATGGTGCAAACTGACCTTAGGAGTAATTTACCACATATTCTGTTTCTGTACCACTGTTGTTTTGCACCATGACACTGTGACAAATTCCTCGTTTGTTTACAAACATGGCACTATGAGGCAAAATGAAACTACTTTCTGATAGGAAAGCTGAAGGCTGAATTCTGAACCAGGGGATCAGGTTTTGGCCCAGCTGCCCATGATAGGCTCAGAATTCAGAGACATTGTTGTTGTTATTTCAGCTTCATACACTGGATGTGTAAGGGTTGGGCTGAGGTACAAACACCTGGTCTCGGTTTTATGGAGGGATGATCCCGGTCAGTATTCGTTGTTGGGATTGCTTTCTCCAGGTCCTAAATAACAGCGCATTTGTGTTGTACCTCGTCAATCTCTAGCTGTGAAAGCAGTTCCTTCTTCTGAATGTTGGAACACTTTAGCTACTAGTTGTTTCCCCATCTGGATGCTTGGTATTGAAGACTCCATAGGTCCCACATCCTCTTCTGCTACGATTACTTGCATATATATAAATTCTCCTCGCGTCCCCGCAGGTGGTCTTTCATCCTTCAAGCTCGGGTTGGCCGGGGAGCTTGTATTTTTTATTTTTTATTTTGGATCAACAATTTCAATTAAGCTGAAAATCTGAACTTCAGTTGCATCTTAATTGTTTCCTTTCAGACTGCTGCTTTTCTTGTGCGCAGCTGAAATTGTGAAAACTGTATCATTACCAACATATATGAAGAACTATCTCTATATCAGTGGAAAGTTATTATTAGTCTTGCTAGACCTTCCTCTGTGGTAAAAGCATTGCTAACCCCACTGACACAATCTGGTTTTTGAAACCTGCCCTGTCTGTTTTGTCAATCCACTCCAGCTGTGGAGTTTATTTTTGATCATAACTCTGTCTCACCTTTTTAAATTAATTAATAGATGATACCACAAGGATGCAGGCGCTGTACCTGCTAATGAATTCACTAGAGTGAGCTGTAGGAGATTGATTAATTCATGACAGGTAGCTGTTTCCCTTGGCCTTGGGGCTCTCTTGTGACCTAATCCCACCTCCCCCTGCCTCTTTCTAGACCGGTAACCTCCTCTCCTCCTCTTTCTGTGCTTGCTCCCTCTCACTCCTCTAGGACTCCTTGTGACACAAACGGAAACTGGCGTATTAATTAAAACTTCTGAGAATTAACTGCTGTATTTTTCATTGTGCTGCTTTTCTCCCCTCCCATTTGGTTTGTTCTCTCCTGTTCAACAGACCAGCCTGGGCCTTTGATTTGAAAATTACATTTGGAATGGTCAAGGGAATAAGGCGAAAGAACAATAATGTGGAAAACAGGTAGGAAAGTGAAAAAAGAAAAAGAAATCAAGTTGGATGACGGAGTTTTTCCAACTCTACTGCCGTGGAGTCTCAGCCAGAGAAGAGAGTGGTTTTATTGATCCTTCTCCCCTCCTCTAACAAGAGAAGATTTGAGCAGATTTGTCCTCCATGTCTGGAGGAATACATTTCTTTCAACCCCTCACTTCTCCTGTTTATCTCTCCGCTCTTCTGAAGAGCAACTCCAATCCCTCCACCCCACCCCCAAAGCCTGCAAGACGGGGAAACCCTGTTTGTGAATGCTGCAGTAAGCCTCCCAGTGTACACACACACACACACACACACACACACACACACACACACACACACACACACACACACACACAGAGAGAGATCTCCTGCATGCCGACACAAACTGTCCTTCTGTACCTTTGAGTACATATTTTCTGTTCTTCAACTCATGATTTGAACCTTGGGTAACACAGCCTTGGGTAACACTTTATACAGCTTGTCAATAATGGCGTAAATCGAATTATATGAAATTACATTGTAATTATATTTAAATACACACACTTAAAGTTAGGTAGACTAGAATAAGGTGGGAACAAGTCAGGTTTTTACAGAAAGAATGAATGAACGATAAAAGGTAATTTTAAGTCACTCCATAATACACCCTGTGTAAGTACAGCATATTTACAATGTGAGATGGGGAAATGTTGGTTTGTTTTCTTTTTGTTTGTTTGTTTGTTGGTTGGTTGGTTGGTTGGTTATTGGGGCAGGGTTCTTTGCAAAATTACACAGTACTTAAAATGACTTACCCATGAGGGAAATCTGCAAACACAATATGGTTTTCATTGCAAGTGGCTTCATAATTTAAACAGCAAACCTTTAGGCAGTCATTTATTTGTCCAGGGTCACCAAAGTATGGGTGTTCCTTTAATTCCAGTGCACATGTATGGGAAGTTAAAAAGCTGTCAGCATAATCTTTAAGTATTATTTCTAAAGACTGCTATTCAACGTGTTAGTCTTGACATTGGGTTAGGTAGTTAAAGGGTTAGGTTTCGGGGTTAGTTAGGATGTTTTTTGAACATGCTGACCATCGTATATAAGTGAAAACACAAAAATCATAGAAAAGAAAAAGAGAAAAATGTTCTTAAACTTAAAAGCATAAAAGCATTTCCACAAAAATTGTATTCTTATTAGAGATGGCACGATACCACTTTTTTATGTCCGATACCGATATCATAAATTTGGATATCGGCCAATACCGATATGAATCCGGTATAGTGTGTTTTTTTAACCATCCATCCATTCGCTTCCGCTTATCCTTTTTCAGGGTCGCGGGGGGCGCTGGAGCCTATCCCAGCTGTCATAGGGCGAGAGGCGGGGTACACCCTGGACAGGTCGCCAGTCTGTCGCAGGGCCAACATACAGGGACAGACAACCATTCGCACTCACTTTCATTCGCACATTCACACCTAGTGACAATTTGGGTTATCCAATTAACCTATCCCCACTAAGTGCATGTCTTTGGACGGTGGGAGGAAGCCGGAGTACCCGGAGGAAACCCACGCAAACACGGGGAGAACATGCAAACTCCACACAGAAAGACCCCGGCCTGATGTTGGAATTGAACTCAGGACCTTCTTGCTGTGCGGCAACAGTGCTAACCACCGTGCCACCGTGCTGCCATTGTTTTTTTAACCAATAAAACTGTTTTGTTTTTTTTAATATCTTGCTGCTTTTTGTATAAGTTCATACTCAAGTAAAAAAAAACCCCAAAAAAACACTAAAGCTATTCTGTTATACCTGTATGCAAAAAATGCACTGCCCCCAAAATATTTCATAATTCAGCGAAACCCATCAATCTAATAAACTTAAACCTACTCCATCCTCCCTATTCTGGTATTTTAAAGAGCAAGCAACCTAACTAATAGGGCTCTAAAACTCCCAGCAAAAAATAAATAAATAAATAAATAAAAAATAGGGAACCACCCCCCACCTCATGATGCTTAATTGACATAATCAACTTTAATTTGATGCAGTGTGAAAAAAATGCCCAGAAATAAATTATTTTTCAAGAATAATTAAATAGATTCAACATCTTTCTTCAACAGAACTGCAGACTGCACAGATGGTACCTTCCCAAAGGAAAAAGTACTATAGCTTACTAGGGTATATTAGACTTAATAGTTACTATATACAGTAATGGACTTCTATTCATTTTACATCAGATTAAAACTTTGGGTGTAAGATTCAGATAATTATTTAATAAAAGCTACACATTTTAAATGAGAATAAGAAAGAAAAGTATGTCTTTGTGCCCCCTTCTCCCTATTCATGCCCTATCGGCCCCCCTGGCTAAACTTTGCTAGATCCGCCCCTGCACAGTTACCAGCGTCAGCTACGTAGAAAAAGATCCTGGTGTAGAAAGTAATATTAAATAAATTCTAACAACAGTTTATCAAGCTTAAACGTGCTGCTGTTGTTCAGCCGCTGGTTTCCTCTTTCTGGTGCGAAGTGGGCCAAAAACAAACAAGAGAGACGGAGTCGCGACAGAAAAGCCGATCAGCTGATCACTGATCAGTTTCATGATTGACGTAGCAGCAGGAGACGGAGGGGGAGAGAAGAGGCAGTCGCTCCATATATCGGTTGTCAAGCTTAACGCTTGAATGCTTTACAAACATTCAGAGATGAACTTACACACTTGCTTTACTTCTCTCTGGGATAACATCCTACCAGATGAAATGCTGGTTTGGTAGCGAGGCTCCAAATACACACAGCCGCTCTATCACGTGAGCACACTGCTCCGACGTGCTACGGTTATGAGGAGAGTTACGCCGTGTCGCAAGTTTTGTGAGGTACTTTTGTGATATTTAATGGATCGGATTACATTTTTTGTTTCTCTCCGATATCCGATCCAGTAATTTATGTCAGTATCAGACCGATACGATACATAATATCGGATGGGTCCATCTCTAAATCTTATGCTTAAAAAAATGTTGCCACTTTGCAGAATCTATTCCAGAAAAAATGTCCCAAAAATGTTGCAGAAAGTTTGTCACAAAAGAATCACAAGGCCTAATCTGAAATAAAAAACAAGTCCTTTAAATAGCTGAGATATCCTCATTTTGCCTTTTCCAGTACTATCCTGACTCCAAAGTTACACAGCCGTCCTCTTGTTCCAACATCTCTTTAAGAGTGCAGGACACAGCATTTTGTTTCAAATATGCCCGTATTTCATAACCTTCACATAGTTTTTAACTGACATAACTGATGCTATTAACTATTTTAATCAGTTTAATTCAGCATTACTTTTCTGCATTTGTTTTATAGTTCATAATTGATTTGCATACATTTGAGTTTAATTTTCACTTAGTTTTATCTTCTGTTGTGTTGTGTTCTGTTTGTCTTTTTTTGTTTGTTTTTTTGTTTGTTTTTAATTAATTTAATTAATTCTAGGTAATTAGGTAATTCTTTTTGTCCATCTAAAATACACCTTGTGTATACATCCACCTCTAAATGAATGTGAATGCATTGCATATGTACGCAGTCACACTCTTGACTGCTGCTGTTTAAAAATCTGTAAAGGTTCCCAAAAACTGAAGGTTAATAAACTACAGAATAAAAATAGAATGGAGCACACACACACACACACACACACACACACACACACACACACACACACACACACACACACACACACACACACAGAGTCAATGTGATTTAACTGAAGGCTGCTAATATCCTTTTCCTGTTTGTCATCTCCATTAATGTGCAATCAATTTTGGTCTGTTTCCAATATATTTGACTATGTGGTCACTGCAGCTGGACCTTGCGTTACTGAGGATACTTATGTGTGTGCGCGCATGTGTGTGTGTATGCATTGCATAGGGGGTTAGGAGACGTGTCTGTGGGATCAAGCTCCCTTCACAAGGGGACAGCTTTCTGTCCCCGACTCCCCTCCCCCTCCACACCAGCCTCCCGGAGAGGCAGTGGAGTCATTTGCTCAGTCTTATGATGTCGTCACGGTGTGTTACTGGCAAGTCGTGAAGCCCTCACGCCAATCCGCTCCTCTCTATGCCCCCCACCCCCTCTCCACTTTTTTCTGTCCCCCTGCCATTCATTACCTCCTCCCCTGGCTCGCTGACCCACATCACCAACAACAACACCAGCACCCTCCACCACACAAGCCCTCTCAATGCTTCTCTCCTACCACAACTGCTCATCCCTCAGTGGTCAGTGCAGGGGGAAGAGCTGCTGACGCAGGCCAGCAGAGGTAACAAGCTTACCTGCGGATAATCTCCTAAGAGAAATTTCAAGGAAAGAAATAAGAGAGAGAGAGAGAGAGAGAGAGGGAGAGAGAGAGAGAGAAATGAAGGCAAGAAGGATGGATGGAGAAAAACTTAGCAAAGTTTTTAGTCCCTGAGTTGCTGTGCCAAGCACTTCCTATTCGCCAAGCCAACTTCCCCTCTGTGGTCAAGCACTGTTCTCACATTGCCCTCACTAAAGAGAGGGGAGAGGCGGGGACAAGGAGAGGAAGCAAGGAAAAAGTATGGACTGACATCTAATCTTATATTGAATAAACCATAAACCCAGACTATCAAATGCAATACCTGATATTTGTGCCAATATCTGTTGTCAGTTGTCACAGAAACCCAATTTGTGTATTTTATTTTATTTTATTTTATTTCATTTTATTTTATTTTATTTTAAATGCACATCTTTTGGATCTAGCTGGCTCTGCCAGCACCACATCAGAATTCATCTGCTGAACAATGTGTTTTTATGTAGACATATCAGGTAATGGGCCTCATCCTGGTTTTGATGGTCATAGAAGTTTACTGTAAATAGAGGTTTGTGTTGGGGGGTTTAAAGCATGGGGAGGGGGATCAACAATTGATGCCAACCTCCAAGTTCATGAGTTGCTTTTACAAATGCTGGTATTTTTTTCTATCCATTGCACAGTGTAAACTCATAGCAGTGGAGATTTCATACATTTGAGTCACCAACTCATTCTCAGGGACTTCCACTAGTATCTGTTTGGCCCTGCTTGACTTGACTCTTTTTTTAGGGATTTTCATTAGGTGATAGTACCTGGTACCAGGTACCTTGTAATACCTGCTCGCCCGGGGTTTCAAGTGACCCAAGTCGCTTTGAAAATGTGACGTCAGCAGATTGCATGCCACCGATTGGCCAGTCAGTGGCGTCACTCAAATCATGAAAGCAACTCCTTCACAAAAATCAAAACCATAATTTTTGAACAACAGAAACAACAACAGAAATGCATCCACACAAACCAGCACTGTTATCTAAAAAACAAAAAGTCACAGATCGAGCAGCAGGTATACCGTCACCTCGACGTCCTCCATTGTCATGTTTTGTTTGTGTTGCATACAATTGACATCACTGGACTTCGTTCAGTGACCTCACACACATTGAAGTGGTACTCAGTTGTAATGGAAAACGACCGAAATCGAGTCAAATAGAACGGAGTTGAGTCGAAGCAAGGCAAGTGGAAACGAGACAAAAGTGTCTTGTTCTTTGTTTCTTGAAACAACATTATTGGTTGCTGAGAGATAGTGGTCACATTTCTGAAAAGGAAGTTGGAAGGATGGGGCATACGTCACAGGCATCTGATTCTCTGTAGTTCTTTAAATATCAGCAATATTCAGATTATTTTCTAAGGCTTGATATTTATGCAGCATATTGCCTTATGTTCCTCCTCACTAAATAAGTTCTTTATTTATTCCACATGCTGTATGCAATGTCGAAATTTCAAAATAATGAGAGTAGACATTTGCATTAAGAGTTGTGTCCTCTGAAGTGAAAACTGAGGCAAAACAATGCTAAACCGCTGTAAAAGTTAAAAAATTAAAAATGCCATGAGTCAGTGGACCAAGGGTGTGTGTGTGTGTGTGTGTGTGTGTGTGTGTGTGTGTGTGTTTGGGGTATTGTTTGGATCTCCCTTTTAATCGAGCCCAACTTTAATGAACTGTCTTTGTGCATCACTTTCATTAGCACATTTACTCAATCAATACGCACTGTGTGTTCAAGCAATTCAATGAAAACTGTAATGTGATGTTAAATTAGAAAGAAAGGAGTGCTGCATTTGTTTGTGGGTTTCAAAGTGCACATGCACAAGCACTTTTGTGTGGTGTGTGTGTGAATATTTATTTGCAAATGCTCTGTGTGATTACGTGTGTGAAGCTGTCTTAAATTCCTAAACTTTCAGATGCCTCCATGCCTATCTTTGTCATTCCAATTCATCCAGAATCGTCAATAGCAATATCCGTCACTCAGTCTCTATTCATCCCTACTTCTTTCCCATCATGCAGCAGTTCAGCTGCAGAATGCACTGATTAGCCCTCTGACCATTTAATTAATTAGGCCCGGCACTTAATTATGACAAACTGCATTACTGCAGCGGCACGCCAGGGCTCAGGCAGGTTATGTTCGGTAACAATTTGATTTGAGTGAAAATGGGGAGCACTGATGGAGGAGGGGGGGTTTATTGAGCGGAAAAAGACATATGATGAGATTAACAATAATCAGAGCAGTGGGAATAGCCCATGACCAGCCGGGGAGGGGGGGAGGGAGGGCAGGCAGGGTGAGTGAAGGGCTGAGATGGATCAAATTAGGTTTTTCTCTTCTCATTAGGATCTGGAGAGCAAAGTGATACTGAGGTTATACGCATGTGTCTGCGTGGTCTGTTGGATCGGGAATTAAAATGCTCAGAGCGTCTGTATATTTTTACTGAAGCTGAGATAATAATCTAATCCACATTTTTGCTGCACTCTCCATTGGTTTAACAATGAAAGATGATAATTTATTCAGTGGAGTTTATTTTCCCTCGAAAGCTTGAAAACAGTTGAAAATTGTCTCCAAAATGTGAATTTAGTATTTCCCAGGACGGTGTAAAGTAAAGAATGACCTATATGACCTAAAAAACTTAATGCAAATTAAATTTTAAAACTTCATAAATTGAAATTTTGTCAGTAACAGTTACACGATTGTAAGGCCAAAATGAAGAACCTCGACCTCCATAGTTAAGAGACACTGGAGTCTCTCAGTCCATCGATATGAAACCAGAGCGTCTTGAACATGTCACGAGCAGCTGCTTGCTACTTACTATGCTGTCAGTTAGCAGTCTGTCTAGCTGATTAAAAACAAGTTCTGTAAGGGAAAAGGCTCGTTTTCTCCACTTTGGTCTCATCTGTCCAAAGAACAAACCTAAGCTGTGCTATCATGTTCTTTTTAGAGAGAAGAAGCTTGCCCCTGCTAATGCTTCCAGATAAACTATACTTGTTCAGTGTTTTTTTAATAGTATTGTCATGAACTCTAACTTTTCACATGCTATTTGAGGCCTGTAGAGTCTGAAATGTAGCTCTTTGGCTTTTTGCAAATTCTCTCCACATTGCACGGTGTGACCCTGGGGGGAATTTGCTGAAAAATGATCGCTGTGGCCATAAAACCCTTTCCAGAGTGATGGGGAGCAACAATTTCTTCTTTAAGATCATTGCTTATCTTGCCTGATAACATTATGTTTAATGCATTACGTTACAATAGACCTGAATTCTCCATATCAGCAAACAAAAATTCTGCCTTTATAGTTGTTGTTGCTGATGATTAACTAATCAAGTGCATCTTATCATCAGTCTTTTTTCTTAAATAAATAATGACATGTAATATTTCAAATTTAATATACTGAAGAATTACTGAAATGACCCTTATTGTACAGTACAATTTATTTTTGCCGCTTACAATTTCATACGTGTCATGTGATTCTTCAAAGTTCCATATTGGTACAAAGGATGCTCTCGCTGGCTAACCCTCTAGGAATAGAGGGGCAGCATATTATAGGATCAGAAATATACTTTACATATCCTTAGCTGATTTGGTTTATTGTTGTCCATACCTAAATTTCCCCAACAAAAAACTGTCTTGTTGTAAAGCTTTGAAAAGCTCTTGGAGGAGGGAATTTAGAGGGATGAACTCTCATCCAGATACACTGCGCATTTTTACATTAGTCCTCTGTGCTGTGTACCCTGCAGCCACACCACAATATGATAATGCCCATGTGAATAGCGAGGGGAGTGGGTATGGTAAAATGATGAATTATGATAAATAAGGCCATAGCATAGGCATGAAGGAGGGGAAATCACCAGTCTAATGCACCATGGTGACTATGTTTGTGTGTGTGTGTGTGTGTGTGTGTGTGTGTGTGTGTGTGTGTGTGTGTGTGTGTTCCTGGGCTGTGAAGTGCCTCCCTACATCATAGCCCAGGAACACTGACAAAAAGAAACAGACTGGATAGAGAGTGAGGGGTGTGCCTGGAGGGAGGGCGAGATGGGGAGAATGAGAGAGAAATGGGGGAGAGGAGGGGGATGAAAAGACTGTCTCCCAGACACATATATTAACCCCCTGACTCCCCCCGACACCATGAGTCTGATTCCGTCTGCTTGCTCTGCACAGATTTAACTGAGCAGGACCTCCTAACGGGAAAGAGTATTGGCTTGATGCTGCCACAGAGCAGTAGCATCCTCACAACATTACACCAACTCTGACACAATGTCAACCTCGTGTGGAGGTGGCTTTTCAGCTGGAAAATAAATTTGTTTTTAGTTTCATGATCCAGAAAGGAAAGAAAAAGAAACAAATCCAAACCAAAAAAAAAAAAAAAAAAAAATGGCTCACTCTGCTGCTGTGTTGTAACTAACGTGAATACAGCTTTAGAAGAATGGAGATATTACCCACACACTCTGGGAGTCGCTATGGCAATCAACAATAAATCGATCAATCCCATTGGACACGCTGATGCTCGAGCTAATGCTTCATGTCCCCATAGACCAGCTCACACCACACAGATCCTTCAGCCCTCAACCCTCATCCTAGAGTTGGAGAACAACAGCTGTTTGTAAAAGCACTGTTTTTTTTTGCCCACAATCCAAAATGGGTGCACAAACCACCGCCTGTGTAACTGCACCAAAACGGCATGGCTTTCTGAGTGAGAACTGCACAGTACATGTGCCAAATGTCTGCACATCCTGGGAAAAAGCAATTTGAAACAAAAGTGTCACAAAAAAGGAAAGTGGTGTACCTTAAAAAAAGAATTGTATATTTACATATTTGACATTTTTAACTGTGTAAAACTCTTCACTTTTTTATATCATGTGGAATACACACTATGATCCAAAAGCAGTCACAATCTTGTAAATTCAAATTTTCTAATGTTAAAGGTTTGCTTTCACTACTTGTTGACTTTGTAATACTGTAACTTCACTGACAGCTGTAATTGCACTTTACTTCACATCAGCTTTTTATTGCACAATTATGTGGGTGTATGAAATCATAAATATGTTATTGTGATATCTAGCTAAAAATGACTACAGACAACTACAACTTTTATTTCAGTATCGTATGACATATATGTACGATTTGTTCAGTAATTGGGATGTGGTTGAATTAACTGACATGGACATTAAATTAAAAGACAGAGTTTTTTTTTTTAAAAAAAAACGTTTACTAATTATCAGTGAAATTTCTGCATAATTTCATTTAATGATACTCAAAATACTAGATATAATAGAAATACAAGACAAATTACACAATCAGTGACAATATCATAAGTGCTGTTATTACATGCTGTCACAATTTTATTTATTTATTTTTTAAATATAATGGCCATTGTCAGCATACTTCAATAATTCTCATTAAATCCTCTTGATTATGCTTTTGCCTTTAGAGTGAAAGTTTCACTTATATGTTTGGGATTTCATCACCTATTGTGCATTATATTGTGTCACTGTTTATTATAAAGTCAAGTACATGGGAAGCTAACAAATATCACAACACTGAAGTAAAATGAATATCACATCAGTAATTTATACCGGTTTAGGGAAAAAATACTATTTGTACGTAGTAAAGATTATTGAAATGAAAACATGTGTTTCTTTTGTTTAACACAACAAAAGGAAAAAGAAACAGTTACAACAAAAAAATATAAAGCAGAGTCAAATATTTCATCCAGGCCGCATTCCAGTTTTATTTCTGCTGTAAAATGAAGACACCTTTGTAGCAGTGAACACACCTGGCTGATTGTTTAGGAGAGTCCATAGGTGCCGTTTAGAGATGGAGCTAATGATTAATTATTGATTAATTAATTCATGATTAATTTGTTTTATTTTTTTGATTATGTCATCCAGCTTATACAATGTCTAAGCTGAAAAAAGTTCCATTCCAGACACTGAATATTATTACAGGGTCTTTAACTATTGTTTGGAACGTTTCTTCAAAAAGGTAATTATATAATTGATGGATATTGCATTTTTAAAAACTAATGCACTTTATTGTAACAAAAGCATTAATCAAGTGGTTTTAAAGTGATGTTTATCTGTTGCCTGTTTCCCTGTTCATCTTTGTCTGTCACCTGCACACATTCATACAGCAGTGTAAATATACACGCGTTTGCAGCTCTGAACAACCGACAGATATCACATCTGTCACTCACATACACTGCTGTGATGACAGCTAGTCCATTACTGGTATAGTGAAGTGATGTGTTTGGTGCGGGTGTAATTTTTGTGGCTCCATGCGGTGAGCCCCCCTCACAACCCCTCCTCACACTGTGGTTTGGCTCCCTCCCTCTGGAGCAGAGTTCAGACACATAATCCACCCTGCTAATTGGCCCCTGATGCCTCTGTAGTGACTCAGGTACACAGAAATACACACACGCACACCTACAGACACACACACCACGATAGATGAATGATCACCCAGGCCAGCTTAAACTAACAGCAGAAGAAAGGAAGGAAGAAGAAATGTAAGCTGCATGTACAACTCAAACCAGAGCGGAAGGTGTGTCAACAGGATCAGCCTGCCTTTTTTGTCAGTGATTGAAATATCACACCTGAAGTTGTCAAATAGATACATTTTTACTGCATGTCGCAATATTCTGATCTCAGATTCTCAAATTTGTGTCTTGTCTTTAGTAGAACTTTTGTGATTTTAGACTGTATTTATTACATGAGATTTTTTTTTGTAAAGCAAACTGAAATGGAACTTATTTGTAACTTATTGTCCTGGCTCTTTGACTCTGCATTCTGAATTATTGACTTTTAAAGTCTATTTGTTATGATTTTCTATCCACTTTTGGTTTGTTTATTGCTTATAGTGTATTAATTTCTGTGTTCTTAATGACATTCCCGGTTCAGTTTTTCCATATTTATATCCTCTGGTTTTCTTAGTTTTACCACCATTTGTAATCTAATTACCTAGGAGATTATGTTTTGTTAGTGTTTGCATGCATTAAATTATTCTGTCTGTAAACATGACAGCTTGAAAAGCTACAAAGTAATAGAGCTTTGTAGAGTGAACAAACTTTGTAACTTTGTAACAAATTTATTAACCAATAAGTTAATGCTATACATGTAATAAAGCCATAATATAGCCAAAAAATAATAAAATAGAATAACAAATGTACTCAAAGTGTAATACACTTGACACTTCTTTTTATTGCACTGCAAACTTCTTATAGTACATTTAAAAAGGACAAAGAAAAGGAATATATAGTAAATACAAGACTATTCCCTTAAAAGTAAATACTGCTCAGAGAGTGAGCTGCCTTGACAGAGGTTTGAGCACTCAGAATGCTTCTTGGTTTTTTTGTAGATACTGTCTGTTTTTTTTGTTTTTCTTTCTCGCACGTCCATGATCTCATTCTTTGTGTGTGGTGTTGTCATGTTTGTGCTATTTCCTTTTTCTTTTTGTTAATCGCCTGCTTTGTGTGCATGATATTTCGTTTTGTTCCCCTGCCCTCATTGTCTTTGATTAGTTTGAGCTGTGTCTCATCACCCTCCTGTGTCCACTTCCCTTAATTGCTGCATGTGTCTATTTAAAGGATCAGTTTGGTTTTGTTCTCTGTTGTACCATGTTGAATTTCTACTCTCATCCCTGGACTATTTTTCTGTTTGGTTGCTCTGTACTTTATTTTTTGCTGTTGTGTTGGATTACGTGTTTTACCTGAATAAAATGTCTATTTGTTTCCTGAGATCGTTTTACAGTACGAGGTTTAGGTCATTTATTGTTTATATTCACCTGTTTGTGTCTGTCATTTTCCTTGTCTTCTTTTGTGTTCCCTTCCTGTTTTGTTTTAGGTTTGTTTCCCTTGTGCGTCTCTTGTTGCTTTACCTCTAGTCTGTGTTTCTTTACCCCTTCTTAACCCCCGTCTTATCTCTCCTTTTAAGGTGTCAGTTATGCTCCTTTGTGGTATCATTCTGTGTTTTAATAGTAAAGGTTCAATCATGTTTGTTTTCTAGCTAAATCCAAGGAACAACCACAAGATTAAAATATATTATTTTGAATTTAAATATATTGTTTTAAATTAAGCTGTTAGACATATTTTCATCTGGGCTTTTGTTCATGTTAAATTGTTTTCTGATTCAGCATTTGGCTTTGAAGTGGGTAGAAATGGGCACAAGTCAAGTTGTGTAGATGGAAGTTTACCTTCTAAACATGTCGTTTTCAGGCCCTCTGCCTCTGAAAGCAGACACTACAAATACTCCTATTGTATATGTTCCTTTGGCAGTCACTCTCGGTTAGCATACTCTGTTCTGTAAACAAAAGTATATTCGTTGTCATCTGGTTTACCCAGTTCAGTTCAATTCAATTTTATTTATACAGCGCCAAATCACAACAATAGTCGCCTCAAGGCACTTTATATTGTAGGGTAAACCCTACAATAATACATACAGAGAAAACCCAACAATCAAATGACCCCCTATGAGCAAGCACTTTGGCGACAGTGGGAAGAAAAACTCTCTTTTAACAGGAAGAAATATCCTGCAGAACCAGGTTCAGAGAAGGACGGCCATCTGCTGCAACCAGTTGGGGAGAGAGAAGGAAGACAGGATAGAAGACATGCTGTGGAGGAGAGACAGAGATTAATAACAAGTACGATTCAATGCATGGTCAGGGGACCGACAGCGAGGAATGGTTAACAGCAACATAACTAAGGGAGGATTCAGGGTCACCTGGTCCAGCCCTAACTATATGTTTTAGCAAAAAGGAAAGTTTTAAGCCTAATCTTAAAAGTAGAGATAGCATCTGTCTCCTGAATCCAAACTGGAAGCTGGTTCCATAAAAAAGGGGCCTGAAAACTGAAGGCTCTGCCTCCCATTCTACCTTTAAATACTGTAGGAACAACAAGTAAGCCTGCAGTGCGAGAGCAAAGTGCTCTAATAGGGTGATATGGTACTACAAGGTCATTAAGATAAGATGGTGCCTGATTATTTGTTGACCTTGTTTTATTATGGGTAATTTTTTTGCTAATAATTAAAAATTTATTTGTTATGAAGTTCAAGAATTCATTATTAGTTAACGTTAAAGGGATGGTTGGCTCAACGGTGCTCTGACTTTTTGTCAGCCTGGCTACAGTGCTGAAGAGAAACCTAGGGTTGTTCTAATTTTCTTCAATCAGTGACGAATAGTAAGATGTGGAGTGCTGGTATAAAAAAGACCTCCTTTGTGGACGAAAAGCAAGAATGGTTCTTCCCTCTACACCCTCCAACTGGAAACTGCACTTTGACCTGCAGGAGAGGAAAGGAGGCAGCCAATAATTGTGTGAGTGAAGCTGCAGGGGGCTGATGTGTTGGTAGCTGCTGCTAGGACACAAGTCAGAGGTTAATCAACATCAGCTCACTTAGGTGAAGGTGCCTAAAACACCTGAAACACTCAATAACCCCAGCAACATCACTGAAGATGCATCCCAGTGAGACCATCTAGAGGATATATCTTATAGGCAGGACCTGCTATATTTCGGCAATCGTCGCTCTCAGACCCGATAATCAGCTGGGGGAAAGAGAGGCTGAGTGATGCTTCAAGCCCCTGTTCCACTCCGCATACATTTCAGCGTCACCTATACCTCTCCCAGAGTCTATTCCCGTGGGAAGCTGCTCTCCGTCTCCACCACTGGAACCCATGCACCATGCAGATCGGCAGGTCACAGCTCTCGCCAGAGGAACGAGAATACTGTGTTGAGGCCAGGGAGTGCCTGTACTGTGGGAAACTAGGTCACCGCATCGCGAGCTGTCCAGTTAGCCCAAAAGACCCCGCGACCCTTAACAATCGGGTATTCGCAGCACCAGTAAAGCTAATCGCATCCAGTAATCACAATGAAGCATTCTCCTTTTTCACATTTCCCTCCCCTGACACTCTTCTCATCCTTGGGTTTCCCTGGTTACAAAAGCACACCCCTCACACTGACTGGGCTAGGAAAAAGATCGCTAGCTGCAGTTCATTTTGTCTTGCAAATTGTCCACCTGGGCTGTCCTTCGTGCCCAACGCCGCTCGGGGAGCAGTCATCCACTGAGCCTACGCCGCACAGTTCTTGTGCCACCCAAACGTGAGTAGAACTATCACCTTGCTCAGACGTCATTTTTGGTGGAGGTTGCTACATAAAGATGTAAAGGAATATGTGTCTACCTGCTCCACCTTTGCTTGCAAAAAGTCCTCCACTAAGCATCCGTCAGGTCTCCTTCATCCACTCACTACACCACACCAGCCCTGGTCTCATATTACATTAGATTTTGTTACTGGTCTCCCTAGTTCCTCCGGGAAAAGTGTCATCCTCACAATAGCAGACAGATTCTCAAAAGCTGCCCACTTCATTGCTCTAGAAAAATTACCTACCACTTCTGAAACAGCCCAGAATCTGGTCGACAACGTATTCAGACTCCATGGAATTCCCCTCGAGACCCTCTGACCAGGGACCCCAGTTCACCTCACAAGTATGGAGGACTTTTTGTCCTGCCCTCGGTGCCAAAGTTAATCTAAGCTCTGGTTTCCACCTGCAGACTAATGGACTGACAGAGAGACTAAACCAGAAGCTGGAGTCAGCACTCCACTGCACGGTCTCCCAGAATCCCACCTCTTGGGTCACTAAGCTACCATGGATTGAATATGCACATAACTCCCTTACCTCCTCCGCTACAGGGTTATCCCCTTTGAAAGCTCCCTCGGTTACCAGCCCCCCCTTTTCCCAGAAAGTGAACTCAGCCTTGCTGTCCCCTCCGTACAGTGACATCTTCAGTGCTGCCAATCCACATGGTGCAAGATACATCAAGCCCTTATCAGGACCAGGGAGCGTCACCAGCTTTTCACAAACCGCCACAGCATTCTGGCCCCCCGAGTATCGACCAGGGCAAAAGGTTTGGCTGTCAGCCCGAGACATTCCATGGCATAGTGTTGCAAAGACCTTGTCATAGCTTTCCTTGCTCAAAATCCCTTCCACTCTACAAATCTCCCATTTTACCACCTTCAAAACACCCTCACACCATCATGGTGCCTCCACCATGCTTGACTGATGCTGTTAAGTCATGTTCTTGCATCTTTTTTTTGTGCATCTCAGAAAAGTTCTGTTTGATCCCAAGATCTCAAACTTGATCTCATCTGTCCACAGCACCTTTTTCCAGTCTTCCAATGTCTCTGCTCTTTTGCCCATCTCGGTCATTCTTTTTATTGGCCACTCTGTGACATATTGCTTTTTCTTGGCAATAATGCCATGAAGATCAGCAGCTGAAATCATCTCTTCACTGTTGATGCTGACACTGGTTAGTGCTGAGTACTACTTTTTTGTCTTAAACCTGTTTGTCTTAAACTACACACTGAGATATTTGTCTTTTTGCACAGTTCTGCACTGGGGCCTCTCACTCCTTTTTATGTGTTTGTTAGAGCCAGTTTGTACTGCCCTCTGAAGGGGGTAGTTAACAGCATGTTAGGGATTGTGTCCTTACAATCTCTCACACTGAATACCCTATCTTTCTAAGCACAACATGGGTCTCTGATGGGGCTCTAAAATAGTTCCTTGTAACTAGCCATGTCAGCTATGCAACACAATAGTAAAAGGTTTTCCATTAATCAGTTCTACTAAGCACTTCGCTCTCAGACTGGAGACTTACTTTCCCCTGATTTGGCGTATAAATAAAACTGAATTGAATTCAAACCTTTTGTTTATAAAAGGCAGCCAATTAAAAAAAGAGAGGGGTAGGTAGACTAAAACTCCCTATTTTAGCAAGGAACCATCTGGCAGCAAGGCCAGATATATAAATAAGGATAATTCTGCACCCGCGTCACGTGATGTGTCCGTGTTAGCATAGTTGTACTTTTTTTCCTACTCTACTGCATGTTTAAACTAATGACCTTCTTTAAAAATGGCTTGGAACTGAATAAAGTGACCCAATTCAGCTCTGATCAAGTCTGTTAAGTCATATTGTTGTTTCTTTTAAACCTAATAGAAGTGTGAGGGTCCTTGGCCCAGATAGAAAGCATTAACATATTATGTATTTAGATGGCAGGGGAAACCAAAAAGGCTGGAAAAGAGCCACATTACATACAGGCAAACACCACAGAAGGGCACTACTTTTGAACCTGGATCCCTGTTGCTGTGAAGCAGCAGTTCTAACAACTGTACCACAGTGCAGTAGCTGCCTTATCTTTGACGTCTTCCCTTATTTTTGATGTGTAATTTATGGCGAAATCACAAATTGTTTCCCACATTCTGAAGTAAATCACAGAATCATGTTCATGCAGTCATTTTTTTTCTAACACGCTACATTCATAGCAATTTGATTACCATGAGTTTGATGGAATCATAATGTTGGTCTACTGCATAATGAGGATTTGCACTATAATATCCCAGGTGTTGCTGTTCCAGCTCCTGTCACCTCCTATCCTCCTCCCTCCTCCCAAATGGGGGTCAGCATGCTGAGGGCAGCAGTTTCAAGATGTCCTGTGAGCGCATGGGTAAACCTGGCTCCATATATATGCAAATCCCATTCATTCCACTTCCAGAGCGTAATTGACAATCTATGAGGGTTATTGATCTACACGAGAATGTCTCTATATACATCTGACTGTGAGGACATGGCATGTTTGTTTATGCATGTCTACAGATGGACTTTGGATTAAATTAAAGATGAGGGACAAAGACCCTGAGTTCAGTGTGTGGCACAACTGTTAACTGTGTGATAGCAGCCTTGAGGCCTCAGGCAATGGTTATTGAGGTTATAGTTGAAGTTTCCTGGCTGTTGTGTCATTGTGACCCCGTCTGAGCGTGGGTGTGAGTGAGTTAATAAATTGTCTTTGACTTGCTCTAGTTTGAGTCCTGCATTTGAATCTCACCAGACCTATTGTCCAGACCATTAGTACTACCAGTATTGAGTATTTGTATTGAGGTGGACTGCAGTTCTGCATGTGGTTCTGTGAATATTCTGTGAATAAGTAGAATTTGTGCAGTTCATGAATTTTACAGGATTATCATGCATCAGGTTTCTGCAAACAGCTGTCGAACTTCTGACTGTGCATTCACCAATTCAACATGCTTGAACACATGTAATGAATTGGTTATTGAATGGTTTTGCAGACACACAACCACTAACCATGTTATATTAAGTTGTCAACCATTTTGGATATGTGACAATGTAGGATCAAGCAAATAGAGCCTCAGACTGGTCCACGACCATCTGGTAACCATCAATCGTGAAGGAAAAGTTTGTATTCCCTGACTTGTAGTTTGAATGGAAATGATGGAGTAGTCTCCAAACACTGGCCAGCTATTCTTAAAGCTGTAGTGAATTGTGAAAAGTGTAACATTGAACAGAAATGGCAGTCATTTCCCTTTTAAAGTAAAAGTTGTATCTTTGGAAACATGTTGGTATTGTTTTTGTTTTGTTTTTTGTGTTCGATTCACCTTGTGAAAGCAAGTAACCCACAGGAACTACTGTCAACCAGTCAGAGACTACACTTTTTTTTTCCCAACCAACCAGTGGTCATATCACATCCAATATGGTAAATATGATGCATGACATCACGCCATCATCATCATTAATGCAGAAGAACGCATACTTCTGCTGCCTAAAATATATCTGCTGGTCTGACTATTTCCATTGCATTGTGAAGATGGCATCCACTCAGTGTCACGCCGCTCTGCAACACATGCACTCTTTGCAGTGCCAATGCAACAATGTTCAGGTGTTGTCTGGTTTTAATTGCGGATTGACTACACCTGGTTAGGTGTGGTTAAAGACATGTGTGAAATTAGTTTTGGGGGACATCCCTTCTTGCTTTTAGTCTTTTTTGGGTTGCTCCTGTTTTAGCTTATTGAGGAAAATTAAAATAAAACCAATGTTTGTTTTGTTTTGATTTTAAAACAGGTGTCATTGTCTACATTTACGTTGTGGTTTTTGAGCAAGTCCAGAAATTATTTGAAATACAGCATAGGAACAGACTAGCAGTAATGTGATGACCAGAACCCATGGGTTGTCAGTGAGATTCGTTTAAGAGTGGAAAAACCATAAGTGAGTGTTTCGTTAATTAAAATTTTTATTCTGTCAACTGACAAATGAATGGTGGTAAATGCACTAAAGTAGGGGTGTTAACAAAAGGTCCTATCTGGCCCACAGGTTCGGTTTGCAAAGTAAGAAAGTCATAAAGACAGAGGATTCAATTTTTGGATTTTTCTTTATACGAGAAAGCACTGTGTTACATGTTGTTAAGAACGGATCATGTCATTAGAGTGCTGCTTGATAAGTTTTCCTTTTAAGCCAGAAGTCAAAATTATTGAACAACAAGAAAAGTTTTAAAAAGCTGCTAATGCAAGGAGATATGCTCAATGTTTCCTTATTTTACCACTGTGTCCCCTTGTAATGACAGTTGAGTAACTGAAAGTGGGAAAATCGACATATTTCCAAAACTGTTCTTATTTTTTAAAAGATCTCCGGTTGTTCATTATTGATTGTTTAAATCAATGTGTCATTAAATGATTTCATGATGGGATGTATTTGGTCCATGAACCAAAATGAGTCTGACGCCCCTCCATTGCTAGAATGTCTACTCTTGACTATCAGCTACATGATGGTGTGCAATAGGCAGACTTGTGTATATGTAGAGGTGGTTTTAGTAATTGCAGTTTAACCAACAATAGCTCCTCTCATTAAACGATACTCCTTTGGCTGTCATTATGTGCCTTGATCTTCCTTGTTTTTGCCGTAAAGATAACAGCCATTAAAATGCCCATACAGTAACATATGCAGTATGTGAGTGTGTTTGCACATCTATGCATTTACCACTCATCTTGCAGACCTGCCTCGTCAGCAAGAGCAGCTTCCTCATGTAGAACTGGGAAAGTAGATATTCATGCACACAAACAAAACTCTGTGTGTGCGTGTGTGTTCCCATGTGTGTGATCACATGTGTGTGATCACATGAAGAAGTATTTACCAGCTGACCAGTGTCTCACTGACAGATTGAGATTGGTACGCGTTCGGCATACACAGGATTTATGGGTGCTTTGACACTGCTTTCCTCTTAAATCACAGCCGTGCTAGCAACGATGAGATGGCCTGGGAATCAGGTCCAATGGTCTGAGGCTCCCTTGGGGTTACAGTCACTGATTCTACCCTCTGCACTCCATTTCATACCCCCAACCAGCCTCGCATCCTCTTTTTCAGCTCAGAGAGAAGAAAGAGAAAACAATCCAAGAAAAAACAAAAAAAAAAACAAAACAAAAAAAAAAAAAAAACAAAAAAAAAAAATAAATATATATATATATATATATATATATATATATATATATATATATATATATATATATATATATATATCTCAGTGGCAAGGGAACAATAATAATAAGAAAGCAGCACCACCAAGGCTGGAGTCGGAGCAATACTGGAAGAGCATATGGGAGAAGGACGCAACCCATAACGGCAATGCTCAGTGGCTAGTGGATCTGAGGGCAGACCACAGCGACCTCCCTGAACAGGGTCCAGTAACCATCACAGTGGCAGATATCCAAGAAAGGGTCTCCAGTATGAAGAGTTGGACAGCACCAGGGCCCAACATGGTTCACGCCTACTAGCTGAAGAAGCTGACTGCACTCCACGAGCGTCTGGCAGCACAAATGAACCAGCTGCTAGTTAACGAGAGACACCCGGAATGGCTAACCGAAGGTCGAACGGTCCTGATCCCCAAGGACCCCAAGAAGGGACCGGTCCCCTCCAACTACCGACCAATAACCTGCCTCAGTACTACATGGAAGCTCCTGTCCGGCATCATATCGGCTAAGATGAACAGGCACATGGGTCAATACATGAGCGGGACACAGAAAGGAATTGGCAAGAATACCAGAGGCGCAAAACACCAGCTACTGGTAGACAGAACAGTCAGCCGAGACTGCAAGACCAGACTGACCAACCTGTGCACTGCCTGGATTGATTACAAGAAGGCCTATGACTCAATGCCCCACAGATGGATACTGGAATGCCTAGAATTGTACAAGATCAACAGAACCCTAAGAGCCTTCATCAGGAACTCAATAGGGTTGTGGCGTACAACACTAGAGGCCAACTCCAAGCCCATAGCACAAGTCACCATCATGTGCGGGATCTACCAAGGAGATGCTCTGTCCCCACTGCTGTTCTGCATAGGCCTGAACCCCCTCAGTGAGATCATTAACAAGACTGGCTACGGATACCGACTACGGAACGGAGCAGTTGTCAGCCACCTCCTGTACATGGATGACATCAAGCTGTATGCCAAGAGTGAACGAGACATCGATTCACTGATCCACACTACCAGGCTATACAGCAATAACATTGGAATGTCGTTCGGACTGGAGAAGTGTAGTCGAATGGTAACAAAGAGAGGGAAGGTAGTCAGAACTGAGGGGATTGAACTACCAGAAGGCAACATTGCAGACATAGAGGACAGGTACAAGTACCTGGGGATCCCGCAGGCAAATGGGAACCATGAAGAGGCCGCTAGAAAGGCTGCAACCACCAAGTACCTGCAGAGGGTCAGGCAAGTCCTGAGGAGTCAGCTGAATGGTAAGAACAAGATCCGGGCCATCAACACGTACGCCCTGCCCGTGATCAGGTACCCTGCTGGGGTAATAGGCTGGCCAAAGGAGGAGATAGAAGCCACTGACATAAAGACAAGAAAGCTCCTTACCATGCATGGAGGGTTTCACCCCAAGTCCAGCACCCTGAGGCTGTACGCTAAGCGGAAGGAAGGGGGCCGGGGACTGGTGAGTGTCAGCACCACAGTCCAGGATGAGGCAACGAACATCCAAGAATACATTGGGAAGATGGCCCCAACTGACCGAGTGCTCAGTGAATACCTCAGGAAGCAGAAACCCAAGAAAGAGGAGGGAGACGAGGAACCATCATGGAAGGACAGGCCCCTGCACGGTATGTACCACCGGCAGATAGAGGAGGTGGCTGATATCCAGAAATCCTACCAGTGGCTGGACAAAGCTGGACTGAAAGACAGCACAGAGGCACTAATCATGGCAGCACAAGAACAAGCTCTGAGCACAAGATCCATAGAGGCTGGGGTCTATCACACCAGGCAAGACCCCAGGTGCAGGCTGTGTAAAGATGCCCCAGAGACAATCCAGCACATAACAGCAGGGTGCAAGATGCTAGCAGGCAAGGCATACATGGAACGCCATAACCAAGTGGCCGGCATAGTGTACAGGAACATCTGTGCCGAGTATAACCTGGAAGTCCCGAGGTCAAAATGGGAGATGCCCCCAAGGGTGGTGGAGAATGACCGAGCTAAGATCCTGTGGGACTTCCAGATACAGACGGACAAAATGGTGGTGGCTAACCAACCGGACATAGTGGTGGTAGACAAACAGAAGAAGACGGCCGTAGTGATCGATGTAGCGGTTCCGAATGACAGCAATATCAGGAAGAAGGAACACGAGAAGCTGGAGAAATACCAAGGGCTCAGAGAAGAGCTCGAGAGGATGTGGAGGGTGAAGGTAAAGGTGGTCCCCGTGGTAATCGGAGCACTAGGTGCGGTGACTCCCAAGCTAGGCGAGTGGCTCCAGCAGATCCCGGGAACAACATCGGAGATCTCTGTCCAGAAGAGCGCAGTCCTGGGAACAGCTAAGATACTGCGCAGGACCCTCAAGCTCCCAGGCCTCTGGTAGAGGACCCGAGCTTGAAGGATAAACCACCCGCAGGGGCGTTTATATATATATATATATAACACCCAGCATGCCCCTGCGGAATAGAATATATATATATATATTCTTTTAATTATATGTTCCATATGAAAAGAGGTCTGAATCAGTCAGCATTCATTTATTAAACCAAGGTACCAATTTCCTTTTGTCTGGAATTTCCATTATGACCAACTGAGATTTATGTGTCTGTGATTATTATCATAATTTTTAAAGGTTTTCCTCCTGCTGCTCTCTTTCTATTTAGGTTTGATCTTCTCCCCCTTGATGGGCTGAAGATTGGCCACCTACATTTATTTCACACCCTCTGATAAAGAGAAGAAAAACAATCCGGTGGTCCACTTTTGTATGTTCAGTGTCTGTGAACACAAATGGCACTGGGGTAGATGAGGAGGATTTAGTAGCACAATGAAAAAGGGTGCAGTTAAATTATGCAGTCTTATGTAAATGCTTTGCATATGAAGCACAGACACAGTAATTCATTGTTCAAAGGTTAAACTGTTCTGGTCAATTATATGATTTCATTTGGTTAAGTGGTATTAGCATATATATCTAGTTATATGTGTCTATAAGAGTAGACAAAGTGTCTTTGCAGTTACTTCTTTGAAAACAAATCAAGATTAATTCAGCTTACATGTGGAAAACATACAAAGGAGCAAAAATTCTTCATGGGTCCTTTTCTTTTTAAATCAAATGCACATCAACATCAAATCAAAATTTATTTCTATAGCACATAATAATACAACAAAGTTGACCAAAGTGCTTCACAGTCTGTCAGAGCAATAGTATAAGACAGCTAGAATAAAAACTGTTAAAAGGAGGACGGGAAACAATATGAGTAAACAGCACAACTAGCCACGAAATAACCAACTGGTTTGAATCAAAAGCCAGACTAAAATAATAAGTTTTAAGGCACAGTTTAAAAGACTGGATGGACTCAGAGGAACGAATATAAGGAGGGAAATTATTCCAGAGTCTGGGTGCTACAATAGCAAAGGCCCGATCAACTCTAGACTTCAGACGAGACCTCGTTGCGTCAGGAGCATCTGATTGGAAGATCTTAGTCCTCTATTAGGATTATACAAATGGAAGGGTTCAGATAGATAGCTGGGAGCCACATTTTTTACAATTTTAAAGGTAAGCAAGAGAATTTCGCAATTGATACGATATTCAACAGGGAACCAATGTAGATTTGTTAAAACTTGTGTGATGTGATCATAATTTCTCAGGTAGGTTACGCCAAAATTAAATTCAGACTAATGGAGTCTTTATAGTTGCCATCCTTTGTCTTATCATAGCGCACTTGCCTTCAACATGAATTGAGATCAGGAAAAAAACAAAAAACAAAACCAAACATCACTGTTTTTGGATTTCCAGCTGAGAAGTTAAACTATTATGTCACTCACATTTTGGATATGCCAACAAAACTAATATGAGCATACTCACTCCAAACTCCAACAACCACTCCACACTGACTGAGACGTGATTAGCAAACTCTTCTTAGCATGTTTTAACGCAAGTAGTTAAAATATTTAGTGCTGTTTTCCGATGTAAACTAAAACAACATGTTCCAAAATGAATATTAGGTGGGTTTAGGGGTAGTGGATCGCACCTCAGCGGTACCACATGCTGACTGCCATCAAATCGCATTTGTGCTGATGCAGGCATTTGTACTCAAGGAGCCACAACCAAGCATTGAGTGTCTAAATGAACATACTTTTCAGAACCTGAAAATTTTTAAAATTGATCTGAGGAAATATTCTTTGAAAAACTGGATTTCTCATTTTTTATGAGCATCAAACCATAATCATCAAATTCATGATATTCAATTTTTTAGATGCATTCCTTTGCATTTATTCCTTTAATTTCCTTAACTTACAGTATGAAAAGAAATGGCCTTAAGAAAAACAAAGAATTAAAGCTGTGGTGAAGGGATGCAGAGAAATGTAAGGTGACACAGAGGTTAGATGTGGAGGGGTGAACCAAGAAAGTGTGTGTGTGTGTGTGTTTATTTGTGTGTGTGTGTGTGTGTGTGTGTGTGTGTGTGTGTGTGTGTGTGTGTGTGTGTGTGTGTGTGTGTGTGTGTGTGTGTGTTCAGGAGGAAAGCAGGTTGTTTATGGTGATCTTGTCACGTTTCGTCTCTCTGGGACAATCAGGACATTAAGTGTTGAGGAGTGGCTAGAGAGTGGCTGCAGTCACATGCCATTACTCACTCTCTGCATCACAATTAGTGCAAATAGCGCATTACAGAGAAATGATCATCAATATGATATTAACAGACGCTGACTAAACCAATCAGGAGTAAAGTGCTTATCCACTGTTAACCAAAGATGACTCTGAAGCCGCGGCGGCATAGAGGTGACACTCACATGGCCTCTGAGCTCTGGGATATTTGGTCTGACAGATTGATCGAGAATGTAAAGAAAACAACAAAAGGGAAGAATGAGAAGGAAGCATAGATGCTGTGCGATCAGCTAACAGCTGTAATCAGCAATGTTTTTTCAGCCTGCAGTTGGATTTCCATCTGTATCAGAATACATAAAGTGATACACAGTCGTACTGCTAATGATGTTCCAGTTTTGAAAACTGTTCATGTTTTGTAGTTAAATGTTCAAAACTTAGTAAATTTAACATTTAATTTGAAGATACAGTCAGTATATTTTTAGGTTACTTAACATATAAGAAATTATGTTGTAATCATAAATATACAGTGTGTAATTATGTCTTTGAACAAACTCATGCATTCTCATAAACATTAAAATAAAACATTCAAAATACATAGGAGTGGGTGCTGGTTTTTGAAAGTTTCCATCCTCCCTCACAATATTTGCATACAATGGGAGACATCTCCCTACAAACTAATCACGTTTTATGCATGTGGCTAGAGACCAGCCACGTATGTATTATGCCAAAGATGGAGGTGAAGAGAAGTTGTAGGTGTTTGTGTACCATGGAGGAACATTTAAATTCATGCTTGCACTTTCAGATTAATGAAGGCTCATATTTATTTTATTGTAGGAGATGGGGTTCTCTTCACTAAAGAAGTGAAAACGCAAAGGAAAGCGACAGTGCCGCCAGCATCTTGATAAAATGTTATCCTCTTCCTCGTCACCTGAAACTTTTTTTCCTAAACAGAAGTTGGGGCTCGGCTGCAATGTTCGATCTTACGACCGGCACGGGAATAAGTTTCGATTGTCTTTTTATGCTTTCCCAACCTGGAAGCAACATGAAGGAGCTCATGTATCGGATATTACCAAACGAAGGCGTCTAGCCTGGATAGCAGCCGTGAGACGAGCTGATATCAAGTTCTGTTACGTCTCCAGATATATCAGCTGGTGTGCTCAAGACATTTTCATTCCGGTAAGTTCTAAATATGTTCACATCACACTTTATAGCTGAATAATATCATCGTTGGTGGTCTCGGAAGTTATAGAAATTGCGATCAAACATAGAATGGAGTGACTTGATTGGTTGATGTAAAGACAATAAATGAAATGAGACAGGAAGGACACAAATTGGCGTTAATAATTTACCCGATTATCAATGTGTTAATTTGCATGTACTTTACAATTATGGGCATATAATATGATAACGATATTTTAGCAGTTCAATGATAAATGTGTAACATTAATTATGGTGGGGGGTGGAAAATGGCTATTTCACTCGATGCACTCCAGCTGACTTACTTTGACGACGCACTCAGAGTTTGGCGGCTTGAAAATAGCCAAATCTTGCGCCCAGCCATTTGTAAATTGGATGTGCGCCTCCAGTGACTTGTAATTACGAAACTGGTTCGCTGTGTAAGCGCTTACTCCACAAACAAGATACGTGAAGATATCGGGGTAGGACAGTGGCGGTAAGTCGTCTGGGTCTTTACTCCACTGCCGTATTTCATATGGGTCCAGATTTGCGATGCACTCTATTTTTTTTCCAAGTACCGCTGCTTCGCCTCTGGACGCAATCGGTCTCTATACCGTCCGGTTTTTTTTGAGCTGCTTTTAAGCATGTTTCTTGTCGTCGTTGTTCCAACACAGTGTGTTTGTTTTGATTCAGAGACCCCGAAAATGGAGCTGCGCTCCCACAATGCATTGCGACGTGACGTCAACTCCAAAGCCCTATTGCAGTTCAATGCACTGAAAAAAATAACTAACCAGTCAGAATAGTAGTAAATGTGTTTAATGATGTTTAAGATGTGTTTTCATAGTATTGCAGTGTTGTGACAGTTTTGTTTATTATGAGTGTCTAGTGTTTTTACTTTCTTGGGCCTGCTAGTTCAGCCGCGGCCAGCTAAGTGGTTATGCGCAGTTCACGTGCAATAGCTGTGCTGTTACTGTAACTGCGGGTGATGCACAGTAATACCGGTGTATTTACTTTTAATGTGTCACAAGATGCAAATTTATTTTAATATTTCAAAAGAACCAAGGACATTAGGAACAAGGACATTTAAGGAATGTGGACATCTAACGTTCTGCGTATTTGTGTGCAGACTGGTTTTTTTTTGAGGTACAGTTCCATGGGTGCCGAGTGAGGAGCTGGTATCGTGGGTCTAAGACACTGTTGCTGCTGTGGAGGCCTTCTCTGTGTCAGGACGCCGACACGTTGATGCCTGCCGTACCAGGAGGGCGGTAGGAAAAAAAACAAAAGGAAGCCCACCTGAGAGATACCTTATCATTTTCTTTTGCTGCTTTTTCCCCGCCTGAGATTCAGGTCGTTTTCAGTTCTTAACCCAGGACAGTGGGTAACTGAATAAACTGACACCATAAGGAACTGGACACTCACATGCTATTTTCTTTTCTTTTTCCTTTTCTTTGGGGTGTTGAAATATTGTTTTTCTTGTCTTACATCTATTTTGATTGTTTCAATTATTTTTGTGATGCATTTGAGATGGTTACTGCATTTGAAGGTATCCCTACATTGAGGATGAGCAAAGGGAACTGATCCAAAGGAAAAATATATAAAGCAAACTTTGTTTCACAAACCTGTGGTCGTGCGTGTTATGTGGGTTGGAAGTCTTATTGCTCTTACAGAGTTGCTACCGCCAATCTCCTTCCCAAACCTAGATTCGGATATTGTAGACATTGCACTTGGGCGAGCAGTATAGATCATCTCTTATAGATAGAGGGACACACGTCCAGGTTACACTAACTCAGGTATACACTTGGTGTAGATTTCTGTGCTGAAAACAGCCTGCTAATAGCACTGATTAGAGTTTTGAAAGATAACTGGAACACCAAGGCTGCAGACAGGGAAAGCCAAGCGAGTTGAAAGACGCTAAAACACTCCACAGAGTTTTAAAGTTTTGAGTAAAAATTGTCTTGAATATCAAAACTGAAACATGTTTTGGAGTTGTAGCACCCTGTTCAGGCAAAACTCAACATGCTGGATATGCATTTTTAACAATCAAGATTTACTTACATAATATGTCGAAGAGTTAAAACAGTTAAACCCACAAACTTTTTGCCCTCTAGTGACAGTATCACAGGGATGCAAATGCTCCACATCATCGCATTCCTGTTTTCCTCAGAATCCAGCAAATGGACATATTAACAAAGAAGAAACTACATTCATTAAAAATTCCTATGTTGCCACATCTCCTTTTTACATGCTATTTATTACTCATTTTACAAAGAGAGGGGTAGAATGGAATATTAATAAAAGCATTCTTTGTTTAGCAATCAATCACTGGATCCTACTTGTTATGCATGTTGACTTTACTGTCACGCTAGTCAGCATACCTAATGCTGAAAGGCAAATACAGAGGCAGAAACAGAACTCACAGGTTAGTGTTTGTTTGTTTTTTGTGTATTTTTAGCTCACTTTTATTCTGTGCCCTTCTGTGGAAGGACAGTTCTTCTAGTTGCCACTGGAAAGTTGCCAAAAGCAAGTTAATCCCCAGTATACGAATGCAGCTTGCTAATTAAGCTAGCTAGCTTGATTAACTAGCTCAGTTTATTTTAGGTTAACTGGTAGGGGTGGGGGAAAAAATCGATACTGTGTAGTATCGTGATATTTTGTTTGCTAATAATGTATCGATACAGGGACAGCAGAAATCGATATTTTGTTACAAAAATGTTTTTTGTGCTCAGAGCATGTTGATCCTTTTTCTGAGCAAGAATCCTGACATTCCTTCACTGTCCAAATGTGTTTAACTTTTTTTGGCAGCAATAAACATGACAGTTTACTTATTTTAATTTAAGACATGTTTTATTTTAATTAAGTTTAAAACTTTTTTATTTAATGTAAATTTATATTTTGTTTTAATTTACTTTCAAATTCTTCAGTTGCTGAAGGGGCTGCATAGTGTTCATAAATTGCTTAGTTCAGAATAGCTATAATTGTACCAGATGGTTGCATTCAGTTAAGTTGGACTAGACTGTAATACAAACCGTTCAGTTTGTCAACAATAAAACTGACTGAAATGAGAGAAAGACTGAGTGTGAGACTTTGATATTAGATAAAATGAATATTGATAAAGTTTAACTTTATGTACAGAATCTGAATATTGCAAAATATATTATTTAAAAATCGCAATAATATCGTATCGTGCGTTAAGTATTGTGATAATATCGTATCGTGGGATGTATGGTGATTCCCACCTCTATTAACTGGTAAGGTTGTAAGGTGTAAAGCCAAGTGTATCAATGAATAATAATTGGATTCTTTCATCCAAAAGGTTATCAAGAGTACAGCAGCAGTAGTGGCAAGTTGTTGTTCCCCAAAAGTCACAATAAGATGATTTTGTGACAGCGTGTTATTAGCATTCATGAGCTCTGCCTTTGAATAACTTCCTTTTGTTCCTGTTTCAGTTTAAAAGGTTAACAAGCATCGTGTTAATTACTAACAAATCAGCCAGACTACGTTCTACATGAACTCATTACAGCAGCAGAGGCAGATTTCACATTTGGACTTTTGTCAAAATGTTCGTCATGATGACTTCCTTCAGTTCAGGACACCATTTCACACTTTCTGATGAAATACTGTTGCAACCAAGTATTATCTTTGTCAGAATTAACCTGCATATTTCCGATCTCGGGAAAGATGAGCCGCAGTGAAAGAAGATTTTGAAAGCCAAACCCTTGGGAAAACTTGTCCCACTCATCTGTCCCGTTCTTGACAAAAGTAGTGTCAGATAGCTTTTTGGGGTTTTTTATATGACGAAATGTACAGCAACTCCACACGCCAGTCAGGGTAGAAAAAAAACAACCTGTGGCAATGTTGTTTTGGCATCTGATGGATGGATGGAATTTACAGGAGACCAATTTAGAGACACAAAGATGTACGAATTAAATATGACTGCAGGAAATGTCAGTGTTTTCCTTCTCCTGATAAGGCAGGTAAGAATAAACTGCTTGCTTAGCTTTTTTAGGTGAATCACCTTTGCTCTGCTCATGTTTTAGAAGACGACTGCAAATCGTACAGTTCTAATATGAGCTGTAATTCTCCACTCCTACGCTCATTCTCCTCTCTCCCCGCTGTTCCTCTCTCCTTCATTACTTCTCCATATGTAGATAGCCACACATTATTATTTCCCTGCCTTATTTTGCTGACACAACGCTAGCCAAATGAAGTGAGATATACGGCAGGGCTTATTGGTGGAGATGGCCAATCCCTTCTGGCCAAACCATTAACAAAATGGTCCACACTTTGTTTCCTGGTAGTTTTTTTTTATATATATATTTCTCTATTGAGGGGCTATTTTTAGAGCTTAATCACATGTAGAGAATAACAAACAACAAATCAAGACAACTTTCTGCTAAGGTAACCTCTTAAAGGATATACAACTGAAAATTAAATCCCAATCTATAGACTAACATATATTATATTCTGGTACAAAATTGTGGTAGTATACTTAGATTCATAAGTATTTTGGTGATAATATATATTTTTTTAAATTTGGACTTTGTACACTACTACAGTGGACCATACCACATTTGAATTTAAAATCAAAAGATCAAGATGCAATGCATGTAGAATTAAAGCTTTAATTTAAGGGATTTATTTTGCAAAAAACTTTAATTCCTTCTAAGTAAAGGCAGGAATGTGGAGGCGAGAGTAGGGACTGGTAAGGTGGGAGAGTTGGCTGATATGATGGAGAGACATTACGTAGATACTGTATATTGTTTATGTAGGAGACCAGGTGAAAGAAAGCAGGTCATGAGCTTGGGAGGTGGATTCAAGAATTGGGGGGAACACGTGGTGATGTTTGTAAGAATGAAGGAAGATGCATACACATGGAATATGTCTTAAGTAGAAGATGCAATCTGAAAGAGATAGGAGACCGCAGTGGTGTCAGTTGAGAAACTAGGCAGCATTGCATGATAGAATAGTTTGTAGAATCACTCTGAAAATCAATACAGTGAAATGAGTGAAAAGCAGGGAAGGATTAAATAGGGCATGTTAAAGAAGGAAGAATGTTGCACAGAGTTCACAAAGGTGTTGAGACAGGCTCTTGGTGGTAGGGAAGAATTACTACATGATTGGGAAACTACACATGTAGTGTTGAAGGAGACTGCCAAGAAAGGATTGGTTGTATCCTCTGGACAGAAGAAAGAACACAAGGAAATTTTGTAGTGGAATGAGGAAGTACAGAAAGGTTTTCAATGAAAAAAGCTGGCAAAAAAGTGGAATAGTCAGAGAGAAAAAGAAAGTAGACAACAGTACTGGGAATCTGTGTTCAACAAAGAGAGAGTGGGCAACACATATGTAAAGGCTTATAGTGAGTTGTATGTGAGACTCGATCCTGTGGAAGCAGAAAAAGACTGATTGGTGATTGGCTAGGCAGAGAGACCCAGCTGAAAAGAATATGGTTAGGGTTATTAAAAGTTATTATTACGGTGATTAGAGATGAAAAAATGGGAGTGAAAAGTTTACTGGTTTTCAAGAACAAAGTGATCTGGAGAGCTGTAGTAAGTACAGCAGAATAAAGATAATGAGCCACATCATAAAACTATGGGACAGACTAGTTGAAGCTAGGCTAGCTTAAGAAGAGAGTCCATGGTCAGCGAGCAGCAGTATAAGTTTATGCTAAGAAAAACCACTACAAATGTGATGTTTGCGTTCGAAGTGTTGGTGGAGAATGATTATAGAGAAGGTCAAAAGTTGCACTTGTTTTCATTATATCCAGAAAGACAGTGTACCCAGACAGGAACTGTCATACTGCATGAAGAAGTCAGGAGTAGTATGTTAGGGTGGTGCAGGACATGGGTGAGGACAGAGAGACACCGATTATGTGTGGTAGAAGTGACAGATGGGTTCAGTGTGGAGATGGGATTACAGGGGTCAGCACAGAGCCTCTTCTTTTTTGCAGTGGTGATGGTGGTTGACAGATGAAGATAGGCAGGAGCCTCATTGGATCATTATGTTTGCAGATGACATTGTGGTCTACAGTGAGAGTTGAGTGTAAGTGAAAGAGATCATGGAGAGGTGGAAGTATGCTTCGGAGAGAAGAGAACTGAAAGTCAGTAGAAGCATGACAGAATATATTTGTGTGAATGAGGGGGAGACAGGTTGAAGGTGAACATGAGTAGGAGTCGAGATAGTGACAGTAGTTTAAATGCCTGGAAAAACCATCCAAAGCAGTGGAAAGTGCAAAATAGAGGTGAGAAAGAGAACTCACACAGGGTGGAGTGGGTGGAGATGAGTGCCAGGGTGATTTGTGACAAAAGGATAGCAGCAAAGGTGAAAGGAACGGTGTAGAAGATGGTAGTGAGACTTGCTTTGATGTATGATTTGGAGACAGTACTGACTAATCGACAGGATGGCGAGCTGGATGTGGGAAAGCTGAAAATGTTCAAATTTTCATTGGAAATAATCAGAATGGACATGAAGAAATGAGCATGCCAGAGGGATAGCTAAGGTCAAGTACTTTTGAGCTTTGGAAAAATGGGGGTTAATACAAAGTCTTTGTATAACCCTTTGAATTAAAGCTGAAATTCTGAATTTCAAATAGTATTTGCTTGATATATAAATCACTGTGGTGGTGTACAGAGTCAATGCTAACAGATTTGGCAAGTAAGCTGTATCTACAAACTGGACTTGTGCAATGCAGAGGCACACATTCGTATTAAATAGAGCTAAAAAACAGAATAATGAAATACTAGTTTCACTCACCGAACTTGCTTGAGATGTCAGTTCATTGGCTCAAATGAAAAAAGTAAAGACTTAGCAACCATTTGCAGGAACCCATGTCAATCAAAGCATTCATGACCTTTACTGCAGTACCTGGATGGATGGGTTTAACTTTAGAACAGAGTAAAATATGTTAATTTTATTAAAGTTTTTGTTTTCACTGTGTGTTGATCTATTTTGCTTAATTCAGATAAATTGTATTTATATAGCACCAACTCACAGCAACAGTTGCCTTCTTTATATTGTAAAGTGAAAACACTACAATAATGCAGAGAAAACCCCAGTAATCTACTTTTAAATAGAACCACATGTAAGCCCAAAGTGTGAGAGTGAAGTGCTCTGTGAAGGTTTTAAGATAAGATTGGGCCTGATTATTTAAGATCTTGTATGTGAGCAGAAGGATTTTAAATTCAATTCTGGATTTAACAGGGAGCCAATGAAGAGAAGCCAATATGCAGAAATATGTTCCTTCTTTGTAGTTCTCGTCAAAAAAGGTATTTACTGACTCTCTGCAATCATAAATTGTCGCGTTTCAAAAATGAGACAGAACGCAGTCTTCTTTTACTAAATACTAGGGACACACTGATGAAAAATGTTTCTTACCTTCTTTTTATCCTCACTCTGTCTTTTTTATTAGTTTGCTAAGAGACACTAATTTAGGAAATACATTTTTTGATCTATTTATTTAGCAGCATTTATTTTACAGAGTTTTGAGAGCAATATTTCTGTTGAGCGGAATATTCATAAAGAATGAATTTCAGTCTTTTCATCACCCTGAATTTATTGTTCTAAAACTGGTTTTAGATTGGATCCCTGCTTGAAATCAGAGTATCACTTCGTGCAATAATTTTTGTCTATAAAAATCTTTAATTTGTTATTGTTTTATTTTAATTCATGCAACTATCCTTGAACAAAAACCTTAGAACCCATGACATATCAAGGTAGTGTCCAGAAATCATAGCCACTTTTAGTCATGTAAAACTGACAGAAAGTGGGCATGACTGTATTTTGATGCAGTTCCAGATTAAAGAAAAATCTAAACAGTCTTTCACTGAATAACCCATTCAAAGGATTGTGCAGTATTGGTGGAGGTATGTGCTCTCAGGGGTTTGGAATTAGACTTTGCTCTGAGTGTGTGTGTGTGTGTGTGTGTGCGTGCGTGTGTGTGTGTGTGCAGGCAGGTATAGTATAAATGGTCTGGCAAGTGTGTGTGTCTGTGTGTGTGTGTGAGAAAGAGTGTGAGAGAGAGAGAGAAAGGAAGGAAGAACGAGAGACGGCCAGAGTGGGTCTAGGTGTGGTGCGTACGGCCCGGCTCATTTCACAGCTGTATAGGGATTAGGTGGTGGAGTGCGGTGGGGTAAGCTGTCTCTTTTATCTCATTCAAACATGTTGCTAATTCAGCAGAGAGCGGCTGCCGCGGGAGCCTGTGCCACTAAGCGCTGTATCATTCTGCCTGCCGTGAATAAACTGCTAGTCCTAATCCCCAATCAGCCGCCGTGACATGGATTATCACCCGCGACAAGCGCGGCGACCCAGCAGAGAGGAGAGGAGAACCGAGAGGAGAAGGAGTGGAGGGAAGAGGAAAGAAGGGACAAGGGAGATGAGGGGGAAGGAAAAACAAAATAGAAAAGACAAATATAATGGAAAAGAGACAAAAGAGGGGGGTTAGTGAATCAATATGAGGAAGAAGAGGAAAAAGGAAAAACAGAGATGATAAAATGATCAGATAAAGAGAGTGATAGCAGAAGAACGTGGGAAGAAAGACAAGGAGCAAGTAAGAATAACAGAGAAATAGGACATGAATGAACGAGTGAGGAAAAGGAGAAAGAGTTGGATGGGATAGAAATGAGAGGGTACAAGAAGGTCTGAGGAAAAGACATAAGAGAGAAGGAATGACAAATAGAAGGAAAGGAGGGAAGGAAAAGGACAGTAAGAATGTAAGAAGTGACAGAGCAGAGTAGTGAAAAACAGCAGAGAAAACACAGGAGAGGAGAACAATAAAAGAGATGAAGAGTAAAAGAGAAAGTGGAACAGTGACATAAGAAGATACATTAGAGGAGGAGAAAACAGTGTTTGTAAGAAACGAGACAGAAGAGTTAAAACTCAAAAATCAAGATGAAATAAGAAGAGAGTAAATGAAATAAAGGGGAGGAAACTGATATGGAAAGAATATAATAAGTTTGGAAAAGTGAAAAAAGAAAGGAGCAAAAAAAACATGGGAAAATGGTGAAGGCAGAAAAGAAAGGAAGATAAAGAAAAATATGAGGACAAGGGAGAAAATCAAAGAAAGGAGGAGACAACATGAAAAGATGATGAGATTAAGAAATGCTCTGCAAGAAAAGAGAAAAAAATGATGTCTAAACAGTGAAATGAGAGAAAAAGAGGAGACAAAACATAAAGTGGGCAGGAGAGAAAAAGCAGAATAAAGAAAACTGCAGAAAAGGAAGATGAGAAGAAAAGCGTTACAGTTTAAGAGATGGGAGGCGATAGCAGGAGGGTGATCAACTGAGAAGAGGAAGACAAGGTTAAAGGTTAAAAAATGGAGAGAGAGAGATAGAGAGAGAGATGAGTGGAAGGAAGGAGAGAAAAAGAAACTGTAATAGGAAAAGATGGTATGGGAAAAGATTATTGGACAAAGGTTTAAGAAAGGGAGAGAAGAGAGGAGAAACAGCCAAACATATGACAAAGAAAAAAACTGAATATGGCCAACTTCAAAACTGAACCCAGACTCTGTTTAGTGTTTAGCATACGAGGGGGAAATGCACTTTTCTAAATAAACTATATGAATGAAAATACTGAGTCACCGACACTTTGCACCTACAGGAGCTGCTCAGCTATGGAAACCCACGCCATGAAGCTTCCAGTATAGTTTTTTGTGCTGATGTTCAGGCCAGTAGCAATTTGGAGTGCTGTAGTTGCTGAGTGTTAACATCTTTTATGTACTATGTGCCTCACCAGTCAGCAACCCCACTCTAATTTTACAGCTGCACTTTTTGACTGAGTTGCTGTTGTCCCTAAATCCTTCCACTTTGCAACAATACAACTTAGAGTTGACCATGGGATATCCAGTATCTGACTGTTGCAGCAGTGATAGAGTGTCACCAGAAACCACTGTCAGCTCAATTCAGCGAGCTCTTTAGAACAACTCATGTTCTTTAACAAATGTTTAGAATATTTTATTCACCTGTGGGAATGGTTATGTGACCTTGAGAGGTCAAATGCTTTATTCCACTTCTGTTGTCTTTTGTGTCCTTTTGATGCATTTTTCTGTTTGCGGGTGTGTTGCAGTGCATTTGGCTTCTCAGGACACAATAGGACTGTAAACCGCACTTCAAACATTAAGAGGTGTGGCTCTATGCTTTTGTCCATACACTGTACGTCCCCTCATTGCCCCACACTGACACTGTCACCCTCGGCACCACATGTTGGTTTGTTAAGCCTCAATATAAGGATTTTAGTCACCTCCATGTTGGAGGTCAGCATATTTAGATGAGAGACTTGAGTGCTAAGTTAGTCGCTGATGCTAGCAATCTTAATCTGTACATATGTATCTCAGTGACACAGATTTATGCTAAGTGCAAAATAACAATAGTACTGGTTAGTGAAATGTGAGTATTTTACTTAACTGTTTGTAGCATCATATTTTTTTATAATATGGGTTGTTTTGTTTCACATGTTGATAGTTCTGATAGTTTGTGACAGTAGTTCCAGAAGGGTTGAAGGGTTAAATTGCATTATGGAGTATTAAATCGGCTATAGTGACCAAGACTATTTATCGCACCAGGTCTAGTTCAATGGCAAACTATCTAGTGATTCCTAGCAGACAACTGTCAGCTACAGTAACCTGTGTCAGCTTCCACCTGTCAGTCAAAGTAGTCAAACTATTAAGACTTAATGAAGTTTAAAAGGGTTGGGTTTTTAAAAAAGTTTTTAACATGAGAATCTTTGACATTTATTCATTTATAGAACCAGCCTCAAGTGACATCTAGAGGAACTACGGATACTGGATCTTTCACATTAGGGTCATTTTCAGATCCTGAAGTTGACACTATATGAAGAATGGAACAAAAAAGAATGGAAAAAAAAATAGTAGAAGAGTGGATGAGAAGAAATCAGAAAGCCATTTTCTTCAAAGACAAATTACCTGACTACCTTAACCAAGGTTTCCCATATGTATTTGTATATATATGTCTATATATGTTTGTTTGTTTGTTTTCGGTGTTCCTACCCTTGGATGTTTGTGTGTTGATGTCTTGGAGCTGTAGATTGAATCCTGCCCACAGGGCTACAACATGTACATGTGGGACACCGAGGTTCAAACAAGACCCCAGAGAGAACCTGGCCCTTTTACATCTGCTAACATCTCTCTCTCAAACACACTGCATCTCTCTACCTTTGTGTGTGTTTACTCCAGAACTAATTGAGATCTAATTGCTGTAACACGGTGTAAAGCCCAAGCTCAACTGTCACCAGGGAAATATTGCTAACAGCCAGCTTTTCCCACAGGGTATTGTGGGTACCAGAGATGTCACATCTACTTAATCTCAAAACGGAGCCCGTGAAAACAAACTTTTGCCCTTTGCAGATTCAATAATTGACCACACAAATAGATGATGCCATAAAGGTAAATCCAGGTAAACTATACTGAAATTCATCAGCTTCTATCTGCGATATCTATAGTGCTCTGCAGAATCCATCCAACTCCTCTGGTAACTGCAAACTTTTTATTTTTTCCACTACGTTACCACTCATCATTTTATGATGAGTGGTATTGTCTTAATAAAGCAAAGCAGCAGATTTCAATCAGGTATTGAAATAAGCAGAGCTAAGTGCATGTCTTTGCCTCAGAGGCGGATGTTGCCTCAGAGGAGAGATAATCATCAATGGCATGAAAAAGAGATGAGCTATTGATATAGTTATGAAACCAATGTTACAAAATATGCCATATCATCAGTAAAGGAAGATGAGATATTAAATATACATCTTCCCTTCACAGTAATTATAGAATTACAGAGAGATGGAAGTGAAACTATTAAATGAGCCTGATTGAGTGAAGATGTTTTCCTCGTAGCACAGTTGACTGTTCCTAACAGGATTGTGCTGTTGCATTTGTACGATGTGGGGATGAACAAAAGTATTTTACCAGCACAATATAATCTGCGGTGTGATCATTGCTTTTAACAATGTAAGAGATAGCTTTAAGATGGCCTTAAGATGTTTATGCATACTGTTATCATATTAAAGGAATTGCAATACATGCTTACAAAACACTTATATTGTATTAAGCTTTTAGTAGAGGTTCTTGATTAAAACATTTATTTAGTAGATGACATATACATAGTTTCAGTTCAGGTTGTTACATATATGAGAGTGGCTTCTGTCTCTCTGTCTGGTGAGAGGTCAGGAGCTAGTCGGCGAGGTGAAATAGGGTGCAATTGTGGTTAGCACACACACACACACACACACACACACACACACACACACACACACACACACACACACAGACTTAGTTAAAGAGAATCATTTATAGGTGGAAGTTTAATCATGTTTTGCTCGGGGTTGCAAAAGAGCAGTTTGTCGCAGAACTGCTGCTGATGTGTCAAGATGATAAGCGAGCATTCGGCAGTGACAGGAAGTACCTGCCATGAAGATAGAAGACAATGTTCTTTTTAAACTGTGTTAAAAGTCATTGTGGTTTTGATTTGACGTATGCATATATTGTATCTGATGACGCATGAGATGCAAGCCCTGATGGTATAAAATATCTGTTTATGCTTTGATTAAGTCGGAGATCGGCCCTGTCTGCGAGCGGAGCTGGTCTTCCCACGCGTGTATTTCATTAAAATCAATTGTTTGACCAAGTTCTGGACCATGGTTGTTTGTACTCTCCTTCCCCAATATTTGAACCTTAACATTTGGGGGCTCGTCCGGGATTTGAACCCGGGACCTCTCGCTTTAATGGTTTTATAAGTAAAACTTTAAAAGAAGTTACCACAACTAATTTTGGCAGGCCTATACAAATAGAGATACAAATTTTGGTGACAGTTAAGTCATATACAGGCGATGTATGTTGAATGTGACAGATGAAACAAACACAAACTGTAAAAGTTACATCGTATTTGCAGCGGGATGATGCAATTCTAACATAATCCATCCATCCATCCATCTTCATCCGCTTTATCCGAGGCCGGGTCGCGGGGGCAGCAGCCTAACATAATATATGGGAAAATCAAAACAATTGTATAACAGAATTAAATCCAAGATTTTCAGAGTGCTACCAGACCAGCATCAGCTAAAGGCTATAGACTGTAAATAAAAAATGGACATAGTCACTGTGATATCGTGGACTCCAATTCTAACATGTGTCTAACTTTACTGTAATGTTTGTTTTCAATGCACAAAAAAGTGGTACGTTTGTTTAATTGAGGATTGTTTATGACTTCTGTCTCATTGATTTTGGATTATTTCAGCTAAACAAAGTAAACATTTAATTCCATCAAGTTACCAGAGATCAATCCTTGGGATCATTTTGGAAGAGTAAAGCATGACCCCGTGAAGTTAGCATGTAACACCTGTAGACAAATTCCTGCCTATCGTAGAATACTAGTAAACATTTCTCCACTGCAGGTCTTTTCATTAAATCTAGTCATGTTTTAAAACATAGTTCAGAAATAACAGTTGATTTCACAAATGTTTCTTCATTGGTTCAAATTAGATATTCAACATAGTCCAGACCTCATTAGATTTTCGTGAATTATTTTCTACTGTGCCAATATTGATTAGAATAAAATCAAAAAAACAACATTAAATATTGTTAGACAGAATGAGTAAAAAAAAAAGCTCAACCCAAAGTCTCAAACACACTACCCCATACACCATACAACCCCCTACTTAGCCTACTGAGATAAATAGCGTAATGTTAAACAAGGAGTGTTCCTAACTCTATGGTGCTGATGTCATAGACAGGGAGGGGAAAGGGATGGAAGTTAATAAGAATTTGGTAATTCCGATTCCATTATATCACCTATCGATTTGATTCCTTATCAGTTCTTATTGGTTTCTCATTCGCTCCACCACCACAAAGCAGCAGATGAAACATTCTAGCAAATTAATTACATGCTGTGTGGTCACATGTTTGTGCATGTTGGAGGTATTTGCCCTCTTTGTTGTGATCATTGTTGGGGTCATTACTCAAAATAATTAAGGCATTACACATATTACACAGAAAACTTTTCTTATAAGTAATACAGTTGTCACGGTCTGGCTGGCAGACCGTGGGGATGTGGGGAAGGAGGACCCAGGCGCGGTGCTCTATGTATAGGCAGTGTTTATTTACAAAGTGAAAAACAACGTAGCAATAAATCCCCGTGTTCTCCCAGACTCCCGTGTCGTGTCTCCCCGTGAATAGTCCGTGTTTCTGTGCTCTCCGCTCCCGTGTCAGCACCCCCCGGTGCTCGCTGCTCCCGTGTCTTCCACGCTCCTCCTGCGGGAAACAAAAGACGCAGCCGTCAGGACACATACAACTTGCGGGCATACACACACTAACTCGGTAACAGGACGACTAATGTGGAGTCTCATGCAATGATCCCGCGTCGGTGGGAGCTCCAAGACTCTCTTAAGTAGCTCCCCCGAGGAGGCCTGATCAGCAGCAGGTGTGTGGCTTCGGGTGTGGCCAGTCCCCCTGCAGGGCCACAACCTCCAGGCCTGACGCCGCCTATAAACAAGTGCTCAGCCACCCACACACACACACATATACACAAGTACAGGGAAGGGGGAGCAACGCCAAAATACACAACAATAATAATAATAATAATAATAATAATAATATAATACATAACTGCTCAGGGACCCTGGGCCGCTCAGTCCCAGGACCCTGACAACAGTATGTTACTTAATTACTCCCAGGAGAAAGTAATTCATTATACTACTGGTTACATTACTTTCACCGTTTCTCTTTAAAATGACCTGAAATGTACCGTCTCATAATTACCATTTAACAATACAAACCAATAGCCCACAGTCCCACACAGCAACACCGTTTCCATTACCGTTGAAGTTCAGGGTCTGGCTGCTGGGCTGGGGTCGGCATTCACTGAGCTTAACATCACGCTAGGGGCAGTGTTGAGCTCAATTTGCAAAATAAATGGCAAGTTTATTGCAAGCACATGGAGTTGGATACTGGCGGATAACACCTGCAAGAATAGAACAACCACGCTTTATAAGAAAGGCAATGTGCAAACTGTTGTCTGTTTGATTTGTTTTTAATTACTATGAACGCAGAGGCAAGGCAAGGCAAGGCAAGGCAAATTTATTTGTATAGCACAATTCAACAACAAGGTGATTCAAAGTGCTTTACAGAGACATTAGAAACAAAAACAAATAAAAAGCATGATTTAAAATTAATTAAAACAAGCAAACAAACAAACTAACTAAACACACACATTTCACACCTGTTCGCGCGATCTGAACCCTTATCGTAAGGGGAGCTACCAGTCCTTCTGTGGACGAGCTACTTTCTATTTTAAATTCCCTGAATTTAAAATACTCTCTAGACCCAGTCTAGACCCAGTTGGGGAGCTACCCAGAGCTCTAATCCCACACCTGTTCGCGCGATCTGAACCCTTATCGTAAGGGGAGCTACCAGTCCTTCTGTGGACGAGCTACTTTCTATTTTAAATTCCCTGAATTTTAAATACTCTCTAGACCCAGTCTAGACCCAGCTGGGGAGCTACCCAGAGCTCTAAACCCACTTAACAAACAAACAAACAAACAAACAAAACAGTATATAAAATCAAAACAGATAAAATCAGAACAGTAGATAAAATCAGTAGTTAATGTAAGTTTTGAAATTTAGGCTTAACAAACAAAGAGAAGCTCAACACTGCCCCTAGTGTCCTGGAGCAACTTCCGTTGTGTTTGTGCGTGTTTTGGAGTTTGTAGGTGCTTCGGAGTCAAAGGAGCTTGCAAAGAAAAGCGTCTGGACTTCTTTAAGTTGCTTGAAGACGTTTCACCTCTCATCCGAGAAGCTTCTTCAGTTCTAAGGTCAAATGGTGGAGAGTCCCAGATATAAACCTAGTGGGAGTGACCCCCCACAGAGGGACAAAAGGACCCCCTGATGATCCTCTAATCGCCTGAGCCAAGGTGGGAAACTGGGCGTGGGTCCCAATGATGAGGTCAGATGGCCCATGATGTGAGTGACTCACATGTGACTCACATCCTGGGCCATCTGACCTCAGGAATTCGCATGATAAGGTGGGGCCAGGTTTCACAATGAACACACCCGAAACTCTGGCTGATTGGTTTATATCTGGGACTCTCCACCATTTGACCTTAGAACTGAAGAAGCTTCTCGGATGAGAGGTGAAACGTCTTCAAGCAACTTAAAGAAGTCCAGACGCTTTTCTTTGCAAGCTCCTTTGACTACGATGACCTGGATGACTGAGAACCTTCACAGACATAGGTGCTTCGGTGTTTGCGTGTTTTGGAGTTTGTACACGCTTTGTCTCTAGGGGTCTCTAGGGGCCACCTAGAGACTTTTTAAGCTATACAAAAATAGCTTAAAAGTATTGCTTATTTCTTCCAAAAACAGACTTTGCTATTCCAGTGCCAGTGTGTATACATGGTGATGTTTGGAGTTGTCTGTGAGCTGCCACCTGGTGTCCACTTTTGTAAAACCTGACAGGTGAAGACATTCTGAGGATGTCTGCTTACCACCAAGCAGTAACTATATAAGCTGTAATTGTTTAAAAAAAAAAAAACCAACAAAAAAAATAATTCATTTAATTTGTTCTATGCAATAAATTCATCTATAGTTCTCGCTTTGTCATAAAGAGTGTAACATGACATGGTGGACAACAGTGCTAACCACAATGCCTGAACATGCTTCTGTAAATTGTTAAGGTGGTGTTGGTTCATTTTGGAATACCGTTAATGGATCGTTTGAAAAATAAAATGTTTTTTTGATTGATGTACAAGCCAACTATACGCAAAAGTCTGTGTTCAAGCTTGTTTAAATCAGTGAGTGAAATACTTGCATCATATTCATAATACCGTTGAAAGTCATGTGAAAAGAAAACAAGATAATTATTACTATATTCTATTACATCATTTGTGTTTAAAGGGCTAGAAACACGGGAAAAAAGGCTTATCTTTGTATAAGTCTAAAACCATTAGCATTAGTGTCACTGTCCATTTATAATTAAAAGTCAAGCCAACTGCATGTCAAAAAATGACATCAATGAGATTTTACTAAGCTAACAAAGATGTATAAACCTGCCCTGCTCTCTGCCTCATGCCTGGTATAAGAAACCCACCAGTTACCACTGTCAAAGCTGATAAATCATCCAATCACATGCTTGGATGTGTTTAATCACACATTAGTCTAATGCATATCTCCTGGTGTTCTGGGAACTGTTTTTAATGCTGACACACACTCGCACACAAATAACAGCCCATCGGGGCAATCTTCCGCCCCATCAGTGCGTTAACTTTCTAATTTACTGTGTTCTTGAAGTGGAGGAGCAAATGAGTGTCCCAAAGAGGAGTCAGTCCCCCACACAGCAGGGGCTGGGAGACCCCCTGCAGCCTCAACAAACATTTAGACTGTGTTGTTACTGTGATACACACTGTCGAAACAGTGGTGATGTCAGAGTGGTGGCAGGATTCTGTGTGTGGTATTTATGAAAAAGACTCTCTAGACTTTAAGTTCCTTTTAAAATTATTAGAAACCTTTTTTTCCCATTACATTTAAATTGACTAAGTTACTATTCAGCTGCTCTAAGATCTGATTTTTGTCTAACCCAAGATGCCCACCTGTTATTTAATGTTCTCCATCTTAACATAGCTGCAGTCTGCCTTCACAAATGTTTGTGAAAGAATGGGTGTGTGAAAGAGGCTGTTGGATTCAAGTGTGGTATTGTAATAGGATGCCACTATGGTAACAAGTCAGTTCATTAAATTTCTTCCCTCTTAGATATTTCATAGTTAACTATAGCCATAACTGGAGTTATTGCAAAGTGGAAGCATTTAGAAAAAAACAGTAACTCAGCCACAAAGACAATGTAAAGTTACAGAGCAGGGATGCAGAGGGCTGAGGTGTGTAAAAGTCACTGACACGCTGACTCAACAGCTGCAGACTTCCAAACTTCCTCTGGCATTAACGTTGGTGTGCTGAAAGCTTATGGAATTCGTTTCCATGTGCAAGCACCTCTTGTGGGTGTAAAGTGTAGATGACCCAGTACTTTGGTACATATAGTGTGTGTCTTCAGACAAATAATTTTGTGACATATGGTGCCATGCAATCTGTACTAAAACCACTAAAATCACTAAAACCTGATTTTGTAATTTTTCTGTAGGCTTAGAAATGTGTCGCTCACAGTGTGGTGCGAATTGTTAAAACTTGAAACTGTGAAACAAAACATGTCTGTATATGTTTCCAATCTTTTACTGTGATATTGACACCTGTCATCAGTTCAGTCCTTTGTCCCATGGATGAACTTTCATAATCTTTGTCAACACATATGCATAGCGTATGTTTGCTCTGTTTGGTGGTTAAAACATCATGAGCAGCAGGCTCATGAGCAGCCAAGCAGCCGTGAAAATCCTCTCTACATCTTCCTCCTCATGCAGGCAGATCCCTATGAAATCAAATCATCTTTTCTTTCTCCACCTCTTTATCTCATCCCATCCTCCTTTAGAGCCCCCATTCTCATCCTCTGGTCAGTCCCTTCTACCCAAACTACCATCTTATTGTGCCACTGTGGAGTACCTTTTTGTCTCTGGTTCCTCTCCAGATGCTTCTCCAGTGGTCTCATTTTCATAAAGCTACAACATTCACAGGGAGAAGAGAGTTAAATAGGTAAGTCACGGAGAGAAGAAAGCAAGCGAGCCAGAGAGATGGAGAGACAAAGGGAAAGATGAAGAGAGAGGGAGTAAAAAACGTTAGTGGTCAGCAACACCGCGGGCATCATAAATCAGATTTCCCACAATCCCCTGCGGAGGGGCCCTTTCCTCGGCCTTGAGCGGACACGCTCAGCGGGGTGCGGAGCATCGATTGGCGTCGCCATGACGATGCTGACTGTGCCGGGTTCGGAGGGCGAGAGGGGCGAAAAGGTGAGGTGTTGGAAGGGAGGGGTGGCTGTGTATGTGTGTTAGTGTAGTGGTGGTGGTGGTGGTGGGGGGGGGGGGGGGGGGGGGGGGCACGAAGAAATCTGCCTCAGCATCAAACTACAACAGCAAAAACCAAAACCCAGGAAAACGTAAGTGTGTGTTTGTGTGGGTGTTTGTGCAGGAGAATGTGCAGACTCGGGGGTAATTTCCTCCCCAATCAGCACACCCTCGCTCGCTTCAACACTTGCCCCCTTCCACTTCTTCTTCCCCGCTCATCACAATCTTCTGCCCACTCACTCTGGGGCAAAACGGGGGAACAAGATCTTTCTGTTGCCTCCCGTAGGGTTTGTGTAGGGAGGCCGAGATCCAGCTCACACAGCCGCAGGGCTCTGCTCAAACACTGAACCCTGGGCAGAAAACACAAACTGATTAACCAACATGTCAGCTTTATCACTTAGTAGCTTTGGATAGAGTTTATGTTATTTAACTGAAGGAGCCTGAAGGCAGAGCTTTATAAATGCCACCAGCTGCCTCATTTCATTATAGAAACTGTTTTAGTATCATATTGTATCATACTTGACAACAATGAAACCACAAGTACCAAAAAACACATACATTATACATAATGTATAAAGATTAAAGGTAAAAGGTAAAAAGAAAAAAATACTGACTTGACAGTTTTTTCTTCTTTTTTCATGCTGAAGAAAGATATGAAACTCTAACCTTTGTTCTCTTTGAAGAAAAAAGTCTTAGGGTGAGATAATTGCTATAAACAAAGTCCTTCTGGAGGCAAGTCTTACCAGTCAGCAACCATGTTGAAATGCCTTTGGGAGCTTAATTTGGCAGGTATTTTGAAGCATTGTTTAATTTCATGTTTGCTGACTTTCCCTCAGAATATGGTCTAAAAAAGCTTTTTCCCCCATACTCTTTTACTCCCTCTGACAATGGCTATGAGATTTCACTTCAGATTATTTAACTGAAAAGTCCCTGAAGTTGCCGTCCTCGCACCACTGTCAGTTTTTATTATCAGATAACTTTTTTAAATTAAAATGTATCTACTGGTGGGTTTTTCAACCATTTATGTACAAGAGGGAGGGGTAACATTCAAAGGACTGCTGTTCTATGCTCTAATTTTCTTTCTCTCTTTTTGATTTGGTTGGAGGTAGAAGTCTGACTTGCAGGGACACATGAATGCTTTGTCTGCAGTACAAAGAGCTGAAGTTGTACAGTCATTGTGTATTCAAACAAATCTTTGTTGTCATGGTCCGCGGCCCGGCGTCCGAGGTGCTGATGGGATGCCCACGCCCACGGGCGTGGCTGCTAACTCCACACCTGCATCCCATCCCAGGCGATCGCCAGGTGGACTATTTAATCCTGCCGCTCCACGCCAGTCCGTAGTCGTCTCTCAGCGATCTCAACTCGGCGTGTTTTGAGCCACCTGCCTGTCCACCTGCCCGTCTGGAATTTGGATCACGATCAGCACTCGCCGCCTCAACTTTTCTGGACCTCCCCCGCGGACCCTCACCCCTCCCTCCGGCTCCCTCAGCCCCGCTATCATCGTAAGACGCATACTCTACCTCCCCTCGTATGCTGCCATTTCCCCGCACCCCAATAATCCTTTTCCTTTTTCTGTTGCAGCCTCCCACAGTCCCGCTCTCGGCGTTCCTGCGCGACTCACCTCCCGGTCCTTCGGTTTCTCTGGTTCCACTCGCTTTTTCCCTTCTACCCTCCCGGGACACCTTCAGTTATAATAAAGTTTATTTTTTTCTCATACCCCGGTGTGTGTGTGCTCTGCTTCTGGGTCCAGCTTGTGCGCGGAACTTCAGTTCATGACATTTGTCCTTTTCAGTTGGCCAAATGTTTAACCCTGTCTCTTAAATATTTCCCCTTACAACTGAAATACAGCTTCAATTATCAGAAAACCTATTTTCTAGAGTAACATATAGCAGCAGTATCTCATTGAGTAAAAACTTTTATAGACATCTAGATAATTTTGAGTTTAATTTTAACATTAAAGGTGAACATTCATCTGAGGATTAGGGCTATTAACATACTTAATTGAAAAGAAGCCTATAGAAATAAATATATCCTATATGTGTAAATTTAATTTCACAATGAATATGGTTTGTTTTTCTTTTCTTTTGAACTTTACTGTTCACTCTGAAACAGCAGCACTTTTTGGCTTAATGAAAAGCTGAATTGGAACTGATACCGATCCCCCCATGCCCCCATGTTACATTTTTTGACAGTACAAAAGAAGATGGTTAATGTTTATAATTGACTATAAGCTCCTCTGTGTTCTAGAGTTCTAGAGCCAAATGTGTACTGTCTAGGGGATGACTTTTTTGTATTGATGCATCTCCAATTCCAAGGACTGAGAAGTGGTGAGATATGCTCAGTTTTCACCCAGGAGACTAGGTGATTGTCATTTAGGGCCAAAAAAGAATTGACTTTTTGTTTTCAATTACTGTTTGGTTGGGTTTAGGCAACAAGTTACCTGGTTAGAACAAGGAAAAGGGTAATACTTAAGGTCCAAATAGGAAAGTTCAATGTTAACAATATTAGTTGTTATGTTGGCTGGCACCACCGCCCCATCTATTATATGACTGTTGCCTTTAAGGAGAAATAATATATGAAAGATATGCTTATTTCAAACTTACTTTTTAAACATCACAAGCAGATACAATCTAGGAGAAAATCAATCAGAGGAGAATCTAGGAGAAAATCAATCAGAGCATTCTTGAGAAGTTTAATTGTGAATGTAAATTCACATATAACAGGGCTGGAATTTCACATCACAGCAAAACATAAAACATGTCATGTCAGATTCGAGCTTTTTGGTTTTGTTTTGTTTTTTCTTTTACCTTTCTGTTTTGTTTCTTGTGTCTTGCAGATGAAAATGTACATAAAACACAGGAAGGAAATCCATCTTATGTCATATTAATTAAAACAATCTTTAAGGAACCACATGGTCCTCTCCCTCTCTGATTACTACTTTTTCTATCTCTCTATATGTTCCTCATTCTCCTTCCCTCTCCCTTTCACTCCAAGTCTTTCATAAATTTCATTAACAGAGAAATCCCATTAGCTCTCTCTCTGGCCCTGCCTCTCAGGGTTAACAACTTTGCTTAGCCATGTAAATTCAGAGCTTAGTCAGGCCGATTCTCTACACAGCCACCGCCGCATGCACGCTGTCATCGCCACATTAAACTCTATCTTTGGATACGTTCACGCGTGTAAAAATGTGTGTATGTAGACTTGGTGAAGGAAGTGAGGTCTGTGTAAACCTTTTCCGGCAGATAACCTGGATAGTGTGTGTGTGCGTGTGTGTGTGCGTGCGTGTGTGTGTGTGTGTGTGTGTGTGTTTCTCCATATCATATACATACTGTACATATTCTCAGTGTCTGGCGTATGAGGTTGAGGGGGATGGAGACTTATCTCCTGTGGGCAGGACAGAGGCATCTTACTGCTGGCCCCACACAGCCCTCCTCCTCTTCCTCACTCTTCCTCCAAGCTCCTTCTTCCCTCTCTAAAGCTTTAACACACAAACCCAAGAAGATTTACTCCACATTGGCACCACCATTGGCTCGCTGGCTCCCAAACAAAGTGAAGCAGCTTAAAGTGATATTTCACATCAGGGAAGTATTTATTTCTCTCTTTTACAACACAGGTATGTCCAGAAATATGTGGGTGCCTTTCTCCATTTCACAGATAATTCTAGCCTAAAACTGTGGGCTATAAACTGAAAAATATAGTAAATGCAGATCACTTATTGTGGATCACATGGCTTTTACTTTCACTTCACTTTTTCTTTCCTTCCTCACTCAAATCCATTGGTACAGTCAGGACTCTAACAAAAGCATACCAACATATTTATCCACCTACTCGTTTTCTTAACACTTAGCCAAGTCACAGCCAGCCTATCTCAAAGCAAGGTGAGTTGTGGGGTACACCGTGGACAGGTTGCCAGTCAATCACAGGGCGTACTTCTAGCATATAAAGTTTGCAGTTTGAATGCATCAAAACTGTTAGGCATTCTCCTTCAGGTCCATCACAGTTTTAAAAAAAGAGGAAAAGGAACCATCACTGGTTATGACTTAAATCTCACAGAATTACCTGAATCCCAATCTGGAGTATTATGTGTTTTATAAAGACATATGCATATACACTTGGTTATACTCTCTCTGTGGTAGAGTATCACTTCCTGTTCCAACACGCAGTGGTGTTTTTGTGTAGCTTATCTGTGTAACAATTTCATTAAAAACTTTTAGTTAACTTCTTTTTTTCATAGTGTAATCTTCATATGCTTTATCTGAAGCACACTCTGTGTACTCACTTGCCAATTTATAGCCAAAGTATTCATTCACTGTGTCTTTAATGTTTCATTAGCTTAGCTTAGCTCGGAGCCGAGTCGCTAGAAGCACGGCCTCTTCACATGTCCACCCCGCTGCTTGACTCCCTGGTATAATTCTCAAACACGTAGTTTAAAGCAGATAACTCATAAGCTGGAGGGCATGTCACAAATTTATAAGATCAGAATTCTCTTGTTAATGTGCTGCTTCCGTAACTGGATACCCAGCAAGATTGCCAGTCTTCTAGCTTGCTTACTTGCCACAAGTGCACTGTGCCACCTACCAATAGAAAGGAAAAAATAATGTGCACATTTCCACGAGAGAAATCCCACGCCTGATTCTATCCTAGCCTGCTTTTTACATCCAACACAAAAACTGCAGTCGTGGTGCTTTCGATTGTACTCAGAACTCGGAAATTCTGCCTTCTGAATAGGAAGATGTAGGTAACACCAGACTGCAGATGAGCTGCATACAGAGCTGGACTGGGACAAAAAAATCGTCCCAGGCATTTTGACTAGAGACCGGCCCACCATTATAGGAAAAATCATAAAGCCTTTGAATGAAAATAAACGCTGTTGTGACAGTGATGTACACTGTTCTGATGGTATATATGTATCAATCTATCAATCGTTTGTTGTAAGACTCAGATAATTATTTTTTTAAAAGTGAGACATTTTAAATGAGAATAAGTGTCACGGTCGGACGGCCCTTTCCGGACGACCCTGCTTGTGTTTATGTTTTCTGTATATGTGTTTGCTTCTCCCTCCCTGGCCCTCGGGGTTGTTTACGGAAGTGCGCGCCGTGGGAGAGGCGTGTCCTGGCGACTGTCGTCATTGGGAGTCCCTCTTCGCTGTTGCCGGCCCACCTGCAGCTGATTACCTGACCAGTGGTTGGTAATCATTCCTCCAGGCTAGAAAGGGGTATTTAACCTGGACTCACGGCGACAGTCGACGTGGGATTATTACTCCGAACTGGTATAGTCTGTGCGAGCAGTGTGAGTGTGTTATTCGGCTAGCGTGTGGCTAACGCTGGATTTTCCTTCTTCCTCCAGGAGGGGCGAGCGGAGAAGCGAGTTGGGGAGCACACACACTAAGGGAGTTACTACACGGAACGCACTGGGAGCAAGGGACGAGCACGATTGGAAAATTGCACTTTTGATTGGATTGTTGGACTTGTCTGTTTCACTGTAAATAAACGCACTGTGTTTCTGTGAGCAAGAACCGCGCCTGGGTCCCTCTTTTCCGTGACAATAAGAAAGTATTTCCTTGTGCCCCCCTTTCCCTTTTAATTCCCTACTTGGACCCCTGGCAACACTTTGCTAGACCCGCCCCTGCACAGTTACCAGCTGTCAGCTACTTAGAAAAGGATCCTGGTGTTATTTGTCTCTCAAAAACAGTTCATAACTTCTCTTCAACTCATTCATGTCACCTAAAAGGTAAACCTGTTTCTCCATCACAGCTCTGATGATCCAGTAAGGACATCTCCTGGTTTCATCTTCATGTTTCCCTCTCACCACATAACCAAACCGATATCATGACCAGCAGGTTTACAGCTGTGGCTCCAGCAAACATCAGCTGATACTAGAAATTAATATTAAATAAATTCTAACAACAGCTGATCAAGCTTAAAAGTGCTGCTGTTGTTTACCGCGACATCCGCTGGTTTCCTCTTTCTGGCGCAAAGTGGGCGATAAATAAACAAGAGAGAAAAGCCGATCAGCTGATCATTGATCAGTTTCATGATTGAAATAGAAACAGGAGAGGGAGGGTGAGAGGATGAGAGAAGAAGAGGCAGCTGTGCAGCGTAAACACAGAATAACTCCAGCTTTGTGTCTTTTTCATTGTAGCTGAAACACAAACTGTTCCTTTTCACCTCAATACGAAACGCATGATATTTTCTCTGAATACAAGACGATTCCGTTTTTTACAGGACGTTGGCAACTCTAATAATTAACCTTATAAACAAAATAAAGTTCAACATCAGTAACATAGCACCCACCCAGCTGTATAGAAACCCCGTCATGCTAGCTAGCACGCAGTACGAAAAAGTCAGCATAACGAAAATAAACTCCACCTAAACTTGGTTCATATCTGACCCAGATGGACTGCAGGTTATAACTTACCTGAAGTTCAGTTCACCTGACACTCTCGGACCAGCGGCCGCTTCGGGTCTCTCCTCCTGCCTCCCTTTTTCTTCATCCACCTGCTGGCCTCCACCACTTGCTAATGTTATTGAATCTGTGGAAGCTCCGCGATAGCCACCACACAAAGTAACGAATAACGAGCCTATCTAAATCCCAGTAACGAGTAACGCGTTCCTGGTTTTGGCATAATAACTAGTTACCGTGCTCGTTACCACAATAATAACGTAGTTACTGTAAAGCGTTACTTAATAACGCGTTAGTCCTAACACTGGTAATAAACGAGGAGTGTTAATCGAGAGCTCTCGTGTCGTCTGAGTTTACCTCCACAATGGTGACCCCTGACTCGAACATGCTGCAGCCCAATGGTGGCACCGGCTCCGCTTTTGATGCATCAGCAGCCGCCAGCCCTCTGCCTCCTGCTGCAGCTGCGTTTGCTGTGGCGCTTGAGCTGCCGGACTTTTGGCTTCACTATCCCCTGTCGTGGTTCGTGCACGTGGAGGCTCAGTTCGCCCTTCAGGGCATCTCGGCTGACGACACGAAATATCACCATGTGGTGGCCTCTCTCGACCCGCTAGCCAGCCGTCCTGCGTTGACTCTCCTCTGGGACCCACCCGCCCAAGAGAAATACGCCGTCCTTAAGGAGCTTCGACGCTATGCCCTCACTCGGGTCATCGAGCCCCTGAATCGGGCTAATTTAGTGACTTCAGGGAATGTTTTTCAGCATTTGCTCATGGAGTTCCCTTCACTGACTGTTCCTAATTTCTCGAACACGGCAACGAAGCACTGGGTTGAACATTATATCCTGATGGTCGGTCCCCCGTTGTTCGCGCGTGCGAAACTCTCCGTTGCTCGGGAAAAGTTTGCCACTATGGTGCGCCTCGGCATTGTACAGTGCTCGAACAGTGCTTGGGCCTCTCTGCTACACATGGTGCCCAAATCAGATGGTCGGTGGCGGCCATGTGGGGATTTTCGCCGTTTGAATAATGTTACAGAGAATGACCGTTACCCCATTCCCCACATCCAGGATTTTTCTGCCGACCTCGCTGGCACCTCGATTTTTTCTAAAATTGACTTGGTGCGGGGGGTATCACCAGGTTACCATGCGTGCCGAAGACGTTCCCAAAACTGCCCTTATTACCCTTTTGGCCTGTTTGAGTTTTTGCGCATGCTGTTCGGCCTCAAAAGCGCCACCCAGACTTTTCAGCGGTTGATGGACTCTGTCTTGCACGGGCTGCCTTTCGTCTTCATGTACCTTGATGATATATTGGTGGCCAGCTGTTCTGAGAGTCAGCACGCGTTCCATCTGCGTCAGGTTTTTCAGCGCTTGGCGGCACACGGCCTGATCGTCAACCCTTCGAAGTGCCAGTTTGGGTTGCCAGTTCTGGATTTCTTGGGCCACCGCATTTCCGCTGACGGTGTGGTTCTGTTGCCAGACAAGGTCCGGGCCATTTCAGCTTTTCCGCATCCCACGTCGGTGAAAGCGCTGCAGGAGTTCTTGGGGATGATCAATTTCTACAACTGCTTTCTCCCCAGAGCTGCGCACCTGCTGCAGCCACTCTGTGTTGCCTTGAAGGGTAAAATAGCTAAGGACCCGGTTGATTGGCTCCCTGAACGCATCCAGGCATTTTCTGGGGCCAAGGCCGCTCTGGCTAACGCCGCCCTGCTGGCCCACCCGTTTCTGTCGGCGAAGATTGCGTTGACCACCAAAGCCCCAGACGTGGCGGTGGGCGCAGTGTTAGAACAGCAGGTTTCCGGTGTCTGGCAACCATTCGCCTTTTTCAGTCGCACGCTCAGGGACAGTGAGCCCAAATATAGTGTTTTTGACAGGGAGTTGATGGCCCTGCACCTCGTGATGCAGCATTTTCATTTTTTTCTCGAGGGTCATAGCTTTACCGCGTACATTGATCATAAACCCTTAACGTTTGCGATGTCCAAGGTCTCTGACCCGTGGAGCGCGCGCCAGCAGCGCCAGTTGGCAGCCATTTCCGAGTTTACAACAGACATTCAGCACGTGGCTGGTAAGTCCAGCCACTGTCTGTCCCACGCATTTGTTTCTCCCGTTTATGTTGGCATAGACTTTGAGCCAGCTGACCAGTGTGGCGACCCAGACGTTCTTGCCCTTCGGTCTGCGCAAACGGGCCTTGTACTGGAGGACAGACCCGTGTGGGACGGCGGGCCTAGCCTGCTTTGCGATGTTTCCAGCGGCTGTCCACGTCCTGTAGTTCCCCTTTCATGGCATCGTTGCGTTTTCAACTCAGTACACGCCCTCTCTCATCCAGGCGTCCGGGCCTCGGTCAAGCTAGTCAGCTCTAGGTTCGTTTGGCTGGGCCTTGCCACCCCTCCCTTGCAGCTGTCCCCCAAACTACACCCCACCACATGCCCCCATCGCCCAAGGCTGGGGAGCTATCCCTGCCTAGCCTGGCTCAAGCCGGCAGTAATAGCCTGCCACCCCCAGGCAGTATGCAATGGCTGCTGTTTTATCCATCTCTGGCTGCAGCTGCCCATCCCTAAGTGGTACCCCAAATACTGTAGCTCCCTCCATTCAACTGCACACTTCTCCGGGTTGGCCATGAGCCTCCAGGATCGTAAGCCACCCATAGCGTATGCTCTGTCCGGGTGTCGCTATTGATGATGACATCATCCAGGAAGGCAGCAGCATATGGAGCGTGCGGACACAGCACCTGGTCCATGAGGTACTGGGAAGTGGTGGGGCCTCCCTGCAAGCTGGAAGTGTGAAAAATTTCTGCAATCTGTACAGAGTGGAGAAGTTTGTTTTTCCTTGGACTTTGCAAACAAGGGAATCTTCCAGTAGCCCTCACTTTTTCCAGTGTAGTGAAAAAACAAGCCATGCCTAACCAGTCCAGGAGCTTGTCAATCTGGGTCATGGGATAAACATCAAACTGTGATATCTCATTCACCTAGCAGTAGTTGACACAAAAACGTATAGACCCATTTTTCTTCACCACAAAAACTATGGGGCTACACCATGCACTGTGCGACTTCTATCACTCAGAGCTTTAGCATTCCAGCCAATTCCCTCTGAACAATTTACCTTTTATGTACTCATAGAACACTCAACCCGGTGTTCTATGAGCTTCGTACAGGTTTTCTCTAATTACTGTATTAAAAATCAAATAACCGGTGAACTTGTTTAAAAAAAAAAAAAAAAGACTATGCTCTAATTTTCCCTCTGTCAGCAAATCACAAACCAGCACTCTTGAGTTTCATCTTTCAAGTGTGACCATAACAGCTCCAGTATGCATTAAGCTAAAAGATCCCTGGATGAGGATTTGACCCGTGAACAAGGTAACATGTCAATAACATTTGAGGGTCAGAGGTCAAGTGACATAAACTTGTATGTTCCATTATGAAACACATCTCTGAGGTTAACAGTGGGGCTCTGATCCATTTCCCGCCCCAGGCAATCAAAGCGAGGAGGGACGACATCTTCGAGCGGTCAGCTGTGACTCCAGGCTGACCCTATTCACTGCTTAAACTCAGGTGCTTTTTCACTCTATTTTTGGAGCAGGCTGCTCAATGCATTCCTGATTGATTGTGATTCTGATCAATGGCTGGCAGTGGCTGGACTCCTGTCCCAATCGCGGATCTATAGCAGCTTCCTTCCTAGGGCTGCAGTCTTCTATGCTTTCTTGCCTGTCTGGGACTGAAGAAGGTTTATCAATGAATCTCAGCTCCCACTCCTCTGTCTACACACTCCAGCCACTTCCTGACCCAGTCAATGTCCTGTCTGTCTCCTCGCACTCACACACCTGCACACAAAATAATTACTCTGTGGTTAAAAGTTGCTTTAAGAACCTTCATCACTGCTTTTGAGTAGAGAGAAAAAAATATCTACTCATTGCAGACAGTTTCAAGAGCTTGTCGACTGTTTGAAAATAATATTTCATTGTTTAGCAGCTGTAGATATGTTTATTAGTGTGTGAATGGGTGGATGACTGGATATGTAAAGCGCTTTGGGGTCCTTAGGGACTAGTAAAGCGCTATATAAATACAGGCCATTTACCATTTACCATATTACATATACTTTTATACTTTTTCTTCAGTCCTAAACAGTAAAATTGTTTGAATATTTTTGGATATTTTTTTATATATATTGTTTATGTTGTGCTTTTATTTTTTTCTATAGAAATTGTTTACAAATTATTGTACAAAAGTATTAATTAACCCGTTTTAATGTATCTATTGATTTCAAAAGTGCTTAAAATAAAGAAATGTTACTTGTGTTATTCAAGGCTTACATGGTGCTAACTAGTATATAAAAGTTAAACTAATACAATTAAGAAATCATTTAAAACAGTCATTCTAAACACCTTTTACTACCTGAAGAGCACATCTGAAAAAATTTTTAGTGCTCAGTATAACTTTTATCTTGTAAATCAGGTTACATCTTATTATATTGTATCTTGAGTAGACAGACAGACAGACTGACAGACAGACAGACAGAAAGATAGATAGAGAGAGAGTGATCTCACAAACTTTTTCTTCTAACTGTAGGGCTAATAAATGGCTGTCAGCGCCCTAACCGGTAATTCTTTTCAGTCTTTGGATTAACTCAGTTCAAACAACACTTCAGGATTTTCAGGATTTTGCCATAACAAATACACAGAACTGAAGATCTCCATTGTGAAATGGATGAATGAAGCTACAGACAAACACACATTGGCATACACAAACTGGTTTGTTACAAGACTGTAGCGGGTGGGGGCATTTCGTTCACCCTCTGTGAAAGCGCTTTTGACATCCCTGGGATGAGGAAGGACTGTCAAATCTGTCCTAACTGCACCGCAGCTCTTCTCTGTTCCTCAGTAGGATCAGGCCTGGATGAGAGCTGGCTGCAGAGGCCTAAAGCCGGGGGATTCAGGCCACGGCCGGCCAACAGAGCCGGCCATCACTCAAATGGGCAGAGGGACTGAAATTGTTCAAACAGCTTCTGCAGGATCAAGAAAACCACTCTCCTCGGCTTAGAGAGAGGCTGCTCGAGATACAGATTTGAGAGGAGAAGAGAAAAAGATCTCATGTGAGAAAGGCTGAAGTCCACAATCAGGCCTCAGCCTCCAGCTTTGAGCTTTTGTTTGAGGATAAAGAACAAAACAATGCGTTTAGATGAAGATTGTGTTTCTGTGGACAATGTGATGATAAGAACCGAAAACAAAGAGGTGATAAAGTGATGGATAATGTTGGTTTGATATTTATAACAAAGCGCATTGACTAATATTGACCCACTGTCTGTTTTTACCATTCAGTATATGACCACACATGGTCCTCCTCTCACACAATGTAGGAGCCGTGAGAAGCTCTGCTTATTGCTTCAGAGACAATATAACATCTCAGGTATTCTGAGCTTAATTAAGGTCATGCATATCTACAGCATACAGTCAATTTCAACTTGCACATGCAGATGAGAGTAAAGGGGTGAAATATCTGACACCAAGCTTCCATAAAATTGGTGTAAGAACATCCCCTATAAAAAGGTTAACAATTTTGCTTTGAGGCATGGTGGTTACCTCAGAAGAAAGTTTTTTTTTCCTACAGCAGCTGTTTTGAGGCTCTTACCATTAAATAATTTAGAAAGCTCTATAATTATAATAATTTAGAAACCAGTTGCTAGAGACTGTGTTTAAAGTTAGGAGTAAGGTGATATTAAAGCCCCTCCCCCCTTATATCAACTTTTCATTCACTCATAAAGATATTTTATCACAGAATAATTGTAAAACTGGTGGTTTTGGAGGTTAGCTCTGTTGCCTCACAACAAGAAGGGGCTGAGTTTGACACCACCATCTGCCCACGACCTTTCTGTGTGGAGCTTGCGTGTTTTCCGCATGTTTGCATGGGTTTTCTCAGGGTACTCCGATTAGAGTGGTTAGTTTAATTGATGATTTGAAAATTCCCAGAGGTTGTCTCTGTCTGTTTGTTAACCCTGTGACGGACTGGCAACCTAGGATGTACCCTGCCTCTTGCCCTGTGGTAGCTGGGGTAGGCTTCATGACCCTGTTCAATTTTATTTGTATAGCACCAAATCACAACAACCGTTGCCTCAAGGCACTTTATATTGTAAGGTAAAGACCTTAAAATAATAATAAAAAAAAAAACAGAGAAAGTCCCAACAATCATATAAATCCCGATGAACAAGCACTTTGGTGACAGTGGGAAGGAAAACTTCCCTTTAAACAGGAAGAAATATTCAGCAGAACCAGGCTCAGGGAAGGGCAGCCATCTGCCATGATCGGTTGGGGGAGAGGAGAGGAAGACAGCACAAAGCCACGCTGTGGAAGAGAGACAGAGACATAAAAAAGTATAGCTATGGTTACATACACATATGATGTCCAGCATGGAGCAGAATTATAATTATTTATGCCCTCTGAGAGAGAAGTGATCTGTTGGGTGATCTGGTGGTATGGGGTCACTAAGATAATTTGGGACCTGGTAAATCAAGACCTTGTGTGTGAGGAGCAGGATTTTAAATTCAGTTCTGGATGTCAATGACAAGCCAGTGTGAGCGAACTATGTTAAGGATAGTTAGAACAGAATGAAATGATGGATGGAATTGTAAAGTCGCAATGTATATGAGTGACTTTAGTTCAAAAGGTAGCATGAAAATGAAACGTAACCTAAGTTTTAGTTTAATTTCTAAACAAACTGAAGAAGTGAGAGTATTGAAGGTACTGCTTAAGAGATCTAAAAAATATCCTGGTTGTACAAGACAAGCCCTGCCAAGCTGTAGCTAAAACAAGCTATAAGTTAAGTGGGACAAATTTGTGTAATATTTGCTATAATATTCAGCTATACCATTTAAATATTTAGTTTCCCTTTAAAATCATGGCATGAGGACTCCCTTAACTGTACACAATGAAGTCAACATCATCGAGCTTTTTGGCACAGGGAACATAAAACCTAAAGGATCCCTACACAAATACATGTGGACAAAATGTTGTTTTGTTTCATGTTTCACTGCTGAACTTCAGATGAGAAAACAAGCTAGAAATCCCAGCAGCAGCTTGACCTCTGACCTATCAGTGCTCATGTGGGATGACAGGAGAAGTAAAAGCATAAGGAGGGGAGGAAGGAGGTAGAGGAAGGGGAAGGGTTAGATAGGGAGAGGGAGTTAAATTTTTCAACAGGACTGTCAAGGACATACAGAGGTCCAGCTCAGCTCCACTCACCTGAAAGGATATGACTGCAGACCAAAAAGAAGCACATGAGCACATTTGTTCGTCACTTCAGAAGAATATAGAAGGATACAAATCACATAGTGGTACCAGTCTGACTGTTTTCTTTGAAAGGTTAAGAAAAAAAGTAAATGTATTCATTCACTTATTCATGCTCAGAGGAAGGGATCTGAAAAGACATGTACACACACACACACACACACACACACACACACACACACACACACACACACACACACACACACACACACACACACACCCCTCCACCTCCTCCTTACTCCCTGGGTAACTGTTAACAGTGTTTCACATGTGTGTATGAGCTTGCAGCATAGACAGCAGGGAGAAGCTTTACAGGTCTGCCACTTACAGAGATCATCATGGTGAAAAATTTATATCAGATACACGTCCAGTATGTGGGTGGTACAGAGAGTGGCATAGGTAGGAGCCAGTAGAAGGGCACTTAAGTTGATGCATGTTGAATGGCTAGAATACATGTGTTATTATAATGGTTTTTATGTCTTTTTACTGCTTCATATTTTGTAGTTTTCTTGATACCAAGTCAAATCAGATTTTACATTTTCTGATGTTTCCATTTAGTGGGGTCTAAACTTGTTACCAACACTGATATTAAAATATAGAAAAATTAATTAATATATAGATATGTATAAAGACATAGGCACACCCACACAAAGACACAGGAAGAAGGCAGAACTGGTATCTGCTAGAGATGGCACGATACCACTTTTTTATGTCCGATACCGATACCGATATCATAAATTTGGATATCTGCTGATACCGATATGAATCCGATATAGTGTTTTTTAATCAACAAAACTGTTTTTTTTTTTAAATATCTTGCTGCATTTTGTATAAGTTCATACTCAAGTTTAAAACAACAACTACACTAAAGCTATTCTGTTATACCTATATGCAAAAAAAAATATTTCATAGTTCAGCAATACTGATCAATCTAATAAACGTAAACCTACACCATCCTCCCTATTCTGGTATTTTAAAGAGTACGTAGCGTAAATATTAAGCAACCTAACTAATAGGGTTCCAACTCCCAGCAACAAAAAAAATAAATAAATAAAAAATAGGGAACCACCCCTCATGCTCCACCTCATGATGCTTAATCAACGTAATCAACCTTAATTTGATGCAGTGTGAAAAAAAATGCACAGAAATCAATTATTTTTCAAGAAATATTAAATAGATTCAACATCTTTCTTCAACAAAATTGCAGACTGCACAGATAGTACCTTCCCAAAGGAAAAAGTACTATAGCTTACTAGGGTATATATATTAGACTTAATAGTCACTATATACAGTAATTGACTTCTATTCATTTTACATCAAATTAAAACTTTGGGTGTAAGATTCGGATAATTATTTATTAAAAGCTCGACATTTTAAATGAGAATAAGAAAGAAAAGTATGTCTTTGTGCCCCCTTTTCCCTGTTAATGCCCTATCGGCCCCCTGGCTAAACTTTGCTAGATCCGCCCCTGCACAGTTACCAGCCGTCAGCTACGTAGAAAAAGATCCTCGAGTAGAAAGTAATAATAAATAAATTCTAACAACAGCTGATCAAGCTTAAACGTGCTGCTGTTGTTCAGCCGCTGGTTTCCTCTTTCTGGTGCAAAGTGGGCCAAAAACAAACCAGAGAGACGGACTTGCGACAGAAAAGCCGATCAGCTGATCATTAAGCAGTTTCATGATTGAAGTAGCAGCAGGAGAGGCAGTCGCTTGTTAAGCTTAACGCAGGAATGCTTTACAAACATTCAGAGATGGACTTACACACTTGCTTTACTTCTCTCGGGATAACTTTGTCGGAGATGAAATGCCGGGTTGCTAGCGAAGCTCCAAATGCTATCCAGACTACCGACAGGTCCCGCATGCCACAGCCGCTCTATCACGTGATGCATACTGCTCCGACGTGCTAACGTTCTGAGGTGAGTTACGGCGTGTTGCAAGTTTTGTGAGGTGCTTTCGTGATATTTAATGGATCGGATTACATTTTTTATTTTTCTCCGATATCCGATCCAGTAATTTAGGTCAGTATCGGACCGATACCGATACGTAATATCGGATCGGTCCATCTCTAGTATCTGCTCCTTTGTGCTAGGAGGAACAGGATGAGCACTGCCGGAACACAAAAGACGCCGCCCTGGTGGAGAAGGTGAGTGCCACATCCAGAGCAGCCACCCAGAACCCTTACAAAAATGACCTCCTGTAGGTCACTAATCAAAATGTCTCTGATCAAACAAATAGAAACAGTCTTCACGAGGGTGGCCTGGGAGCTCTGACGAGCCCTAGCGAGCCCTGGACTCACTGTCCAGCAATGTGGACCCAGATTGGTAATGAACATATAATATCAGAATTGGCAGATTCATAACTGGTGCCAATCGATATATCCAGGGAGGGACACACAGGCAATGGCACCCTGACTGCCATTAGATATCAGGATGAAATTGTCAGACCCTAAGGTGGTGCTGTGGGTCCTGGGTTCCTTCTGGTGCATTAGTGTATGTAAATGTCTTATTTACTTAATTAATTTTTGGTGTCTAAACTTAATCAATAAACTGTGAATGAAAAACAAAATAAAATAATATGTGAAAAAAGCCAAACTGCAACATACCATCCCAACAGAATGTGAACCATTGCCTCTTAGCTGATAATACTTATATGACTATCACCCCTCCAACCACTTAACCCAAAATTTAGATGTCTAAAAAGTTTTCTATCACTCCCAGTGCATCAGGCCACTGATGCCAGAGGACATCCATCATCAGTCAGTCTATAAAGCCAGTATTTATGTTCAATAACTATTTAATAAAATTGTTAACAAGGATATTTTCAACAAATTATATATTATTCAAACTAATGACAAAGTAACCTAAAATGTTAATAATGATTAGTAAACACTGTATTATCATGTCAGTGTTGGTTAAGAGTGAAATTATTATTTATTCAAGTTCAGTTAAGTGTAAATTTACATGTTAAGTGCCATAGTATATCCATTTATTCACCAGTTTACAATTTCTATCTTTTCATCATATCTGTCCTTTATGTCAATACACTGACTTGTTGATTCTTCACCTTGAGCTGGATGTTGCTCCACCCATCAGCATCTACATAATAACTTCCATGTGCTGCGTGACACAATGAAAGAATGTAAAACAAGCTTTTCAGGGAGGCCAAGTGAGAGCACAACATTTCCCCAAATGCAGCCCCGTCAGATTAGATTAGGATTAGACTGAAGCAAACAGGATGTCATTCTGTGTTAATCTCCCCTAAACTCAGTTTAGCTCTCCCACAGCTGACAGCTGAGGCCCATTTGGTCTGAGAGGCGGCCAGTCGCTCCTGCCATTATCAAGCTCGCCTCTCCATCCACACACAAATGCACACAGAAGCACACACACATGAACACACACAGTTTACAGAATCGAGAAGGCCTGGAAGGAACATACCAAAGCTGGCAGCCACCTGAGAGAGTTGATCCACACAAGTGCCTCAGTCAGCAACTTCCTCAGAGCTTTTTAGCCACTTTCCTCTTCTAATACAGCTCCTCGTCACGGGTTCACAGTGTTCCACTCCACACACGTTTTGGGTTTGACATCCTCGAGCTGTAAGGAAAAGTTACACAAGTCTTTCCAGGTGTGAGGAGATGATGGGGAGGGAGGAAAGCAGACTCATTTCTACCAGCCTTCTCACTTCCATATCTCTCCATCCCCTCTTTTTTGTGTTTTTTTCATCCATCCCCTCCATGTAGGGTGCATCAGCACCCAATGACAGGGAGCTCTGGGCTGATTGACAAGTGGCTCATCAGAAGGGACATGTTCAGCCTATTGAAATCTACTTATTATCAATAATTCACAGACAAACCCCTCTGCCACTTTCTCCCTTTTATTCCTCCAACAACATTGCAGGTAGAGGCTGAAAATGTTCCTGGGTGGCTCTTTGGCTTGTCTGCACACAAACACACATTAGTAGCATGCTGTTTTAGACCTCAATACCAGACATACAAATAGCATGAGCACTAAACAGGAAGTCCTTTTAATACTAACTTAAGTCTACTTATTTTCCAGACACTCACACTACCTGTAAAATCTAAAGAGCACCAGAGCATCATATGAGGTTCTATTTAGCTGTCCCCCAATCCATTGTTTAGTTTGGATATCAAAGCTCTGATTGGAAAAGCTGATTGAGGTAATAGCAACACTGGATTGATCTGGGAAAGATCTATTCCATTCCTATGTTGTTCTATGTTTATTATGTTATGTGCAGAGCAATGGTTGCTAGTGGAAGATGTAACATAGCATGGAGGAATTCTGTCAAACGAGTTTGGAGATATATCACAGCAGTTCTGTCATGTTTCACTGTGTGGGAGGCAGAATGAAGGACCCAATCGCATTTCTCTAGACAGAGGAATATACTCAAAACGGCAGCTTTTATTGCTAGAGAAAAATAACATTAAATACAAAACTAAACTAGAAACAGGAAACAAGAAACTTCAACTAGAAAACAAAGAAACTCTAAATTTGGCTGTTGCTGGAAAGACGGAGGGAAACACACAGCATAATGAGGGTATGACGCAACAAAGAGCAAAGAAAAACACAGAAGAATATAGAAGAATAACAAGGGAATGAGACACAGGAGGAGAGCACAGCTGGGAGTAATTAAACCCAACAGGACAAAGGAAGCAAATCAGAATGCAATGGCTGTATCCCAATTTAAGGCCGATTACGTCACAGGGACGTGACGAAGGCTGTCCCAATTCGAAGGCTGCTTGAAATGCGGCCCACAAATGCATCCTTCAGTCCCTGAATTTTAAGGATGTGGCGGTGTTACGCCGTTCAATAGTTGACTTTAATCTTACAGAGAATGTGATGATTTTATGGATAATTAAAGTCAGTCATATATCCACAAACACAACAAGCTGAAAGTCAGTGATGCTGCTCGGTTTGCAGTCCTGAATATCACAACACAAGCAGGATTCACTGCACTGTTAATGTTAGCTATGTTATATTGCTGCCTCTGTTCGGTGGTGTCACTTTAACGTGTGTTTGAACGAGCTGACAGTTCACTCTTCTTGTTTAGCACTCGTAATAACACTGTTAGCACTGTTTGTTTACTTTCTGCCCAGTTTGACCCATTTAGCAGAAGTCAGCCTGTTTAACCCTCTCAGGCTCTTTAAATTAAAATTAAAAAATTAAAACTTTTTGTTGCTAATGCACAACTAAGTCCTGCAGTGGTACTTCTGAGTAAAACAACTCATAAAATATGTTTGTGGGGTAATCAGGTTGTTAGTTTTTAACTGTTGCAAATCGGCAACGCCTGCCTTGAGAGGGTTAAGGCTCTGATATCTATTCTGTATGACTTAAAGCAGTTATGACATGGTGTGATTTTCTCACCCAATAAAGGAATATTTAATGTATCAGTCTACTCTTCATTCTATCAGAAATAGTTATCACAGCTCATACATTTGTTTTTTCCACATATATGTAAGCCATTCCATTCGCTTCCGCTTATCCTTTTCAGGGTCACGGGGGGCGCTGGAGCCTATCCCAGCTGTCATAGGGCGAAAGGCGGGGTAACCCCTGGACAGGTCGCCAGTCTGTCGCAGGGCTAACACATAGGGACAGACAACCATTCACACTCACATTCACTCCTAGTGGCAATTTGGATTATCCAATTAACCTATCCCCACAAGCTGCATGTCTTTGGACGGTGGGAGGAAGCCGGAGTACCCGGAGGGAACCCACGCAAACACGGGGAGAACATGCAAACTCCACACAGAAAGACCCTGGCCTGATGGTGGAATTGAACTCAGGACCTTCTTGCTGTGCGGCAACAGTGCTAACCACTGTGCCACTGTACTGCCATATATGTAAGCATTGAGCCAAATTTAGTAATGCCAACATATTAAAAGAACAATATTTGTCTCTTATATATAATACATCTATAGATACACTGTCAAAGATACTTGTCTTTAAGTGAAGATTTAATAATAATGGATTGGATTTTATATAGCGCTTTTCAAGGCACCCAAAGCGCTTTACAACACCACTATTCATTCACTCTCACATTCACACACTGGTGGAGGCAAGCTACAGTTGTAGCCACAGCTGCCCTGGGGCAGACTGACAGAAGCGAGGCTGCCATATCGCGCCATCGGCCCCTCTGGCCAACACCAGTAGGCGGTAGGGTAAAGTGTCTTGCCCAAGGACACAACGACCAGGACAGAGAGCCCAGGGATCAAACCGGCGACCTTCCAGTTACAGATGCGATTCCCAACCCCCTGAGCCACAGTCGCCCCAGGTAGGGCTGGTGGTAGGTGGTATAAGGTGGTAGGACATATAAATAAATGCAACTTGTATCTTTACTGAAGCTCAGTATTTGACACGGAGTTCAAACTCACAGCTGTAATAACTAATAATGATTAATATAATAACTATAATATTGGCCATATTGTATTTACATTACCAAAGTGAGATGACTTTAGTCTCATGAACAACATTAGCAAATTGTTATTTACTAGCTAATCTTAAATGACCGTTCAGTACAGAAATGAAGCCCAACAATCATGTTTTACAGTCCTGCGGTCTCAGCCTCAGATACTCAACTAATCACACAAAGCTCATGTAGAAACAAATGAACAAAATATGTTCTCCTTCATTTCTGTCAAACAAAGCTGTATGAAACGTTTCCAGCTGTTAGTATCATGGTTGCTAGGCAACCTGGGCAGATGGCTAGACCGTCCCATTTCACAAGCCTCTCACTTCCGGCCTTAGCGGTCTTTGAGTACATGGCCCTTGAGGCTGCGTACGCAAACACCGGTAAGGCTGCAGACCCTGAATTTGGATACAGCCACAGACTGTCAAAGTAAAACAGGAAGTCTGAATCCAAAATGATTGGTTTGGTGTTCAGTTAAATTCAATTCAGTTTTATTTATAAAGCACCAAATCACAACAACAGTTGCTTCAAAGTGCTTAATCTTGTAAGATAAAGAACCTACAATAATACAGACAAACCCCAGTAATCAACCCCCTATGAGCAAGCACTAAGTAGGTAAGTGGGAAGGAAAACCTCCCTTTTAACAGGAGGAAACCTCCAACAGAACCAAGCTAAGGGAGGGGCAGCCATCTGCCGTGACTGGTTCCCAGATAGGCCTTTTGAAAGTATTGCCATTAAGGATGATGGGACAAAAGAGGTAAGGGTAATAGCAGCTTAGGTTGTAAAGCTTGTACTCTTAAGGTTAGCTGATCAGCTTGTGGTGGAAATTAATCTATTACCTTTGAATGTCCTGGTTTCGAAATTTGTTACATATATTGTTTCTTTTATTTTTTCATTTTATTTTCTACAATTGATTTTATTTTATTTTATTTTTTTCATCGGCCAATTTTCTGTGACACTTTTTAAAAAACTCTATAACACTCCTCTAGTTGCTCTTGCCCTTTATCTAGTGTGTAGTGTGTTTTATCATCTATGATATCTTTCTTGCTTTGGGATTTCTTGACTTGTGGCTGTCACACTGCCTGGGCTGCAGCTCGGGGAGTAGATCAGGTCATTTTCTACTTGGAAATTTGATCATTCCCTAGCTGCTCCCAGTCTCATGCAAAATACCCTTGGATAAGATACTAACTTTGCCCATTGGCCTATGAATCTGTGTGAATGTTAGATAGAATGGATGCTCAGGTCATGGTAAATGGACTGGTTCTTATATAGCACTCTTCTACTCTACCTAACATTGGGATCATCGTGTTTCCAAAATTTTTGCAGGAGGAGTCAGGTCATGTATTAGCCAAAAGCTATCTTGGGAATTACAGAATTTTCCTACAGACTTGTATTTAGGATTCTTCAAGTGGCTCTCCCATCTAATGTCCAATAAAGCCTCCAGTGATGAAAAAAACTGAGTGGAATAATACGAAGACTTGACATACCTCAGCATGAGGGGAAAAAAACACTTCAGCATGTTTTCTCTTGTTTGGAGTACACTACACAACGTCTTTTTCTTCCACTCTCATAATAGTCTGCGACTGGGGAGAGTGCCCGCCCTATGGAAGACATCCTGCATCGTCCCGGTCCCCAAAAAGAACCGGCCCAATGAGCTGAATGACTTCCGACCGGTGGCACTGACGTCACATCTTATGAAGACTCTAGAGCGGCTCTTCCTCAACTTCCTCCGACCACAGGTACAACATGCCCAGGACCCACTACAGTTTGCATACAAGGCGGGTGTCGGAGTGGAGGATGCCATCCTGTACCTCCTACACAGAGCCCACTCACACCTGGATGGGGGAAAAGGCACGGTCAGGATACTGTTTCTTGACTTTTCCAGTGCCTTTAATACCATCCGGCCCTGTATGCTTCAGGAAAAACTGAACAGGATGGAGGTGGACCCCTGCCTGGTGGCTTGGATCTCCGACTACCTCACCGACAGACCACAGTACGTCAGGCTGAAGGACATCACGTCTGACACTGTGGTCAGCAGCACAGGAGCACCACAGGGAACTGTGCTGTCCCCTCTTCTCTTCACCCTGTACACCTCTGACTTCTGCTACAACTCTGAATTATGCCATATTCAGAAGTTTGCAGATGACACGGCCATCATGGGGTGTATCTGGGATGATCAGGAAGAGGAGTACAGAAGTCTGGTGAGGAACTTTGTCGCATGGAGTCACACAAACCACCTGCAACTCAACACCTCAAAGACTAAGGAACTGGTTGTGGACTTCGGGAGGTCCAGAGAAGGTCAGAGAAGGTCCACTGCCGGTTCAGATAGAGGGGGAGGAGGTGGAGGTGGTCAACAAGTACAAGTACCTCGGGCTGTGGGTGGACAATAAACTGGACTGGTCATGCAACACAGAGCACCTGTATAAAAAAGCCCAAAGCTGACTGTACTTCCTCAGGAGGCTGAGGTCTTTTAACATCTGCAGGAAGCTCCTGAGGATGTTTTACCAGTCGGTGGTTGCTGGAGTACTTTTCTATGCTGTGGTGTGCTGGGGGAGCAGCACAGCAAAGAGGGACTCATCCAGGCTGGAGAAACTGATCAGGAAGGCTGGCTCTGTGGTCGGCATGAAGCTGGACACTCTGGTGACAGTGGCAGAGAAAAGGACATTAAAGAAACTGCTGGACATTATGGACAATGCTGGGCATCCTCTGCACACGGCCATAAACAATCAGAAGAGTCTGTTCAGTGACAGGTTGCTTCTCCCCAAGACAAGAACTAACAGACTTAAAAACTCCTTTGTCCCACACGCCATCAAACTGTTTAACTCCTCTCTGGAGGGGAGAGGGAGGGGAAACAGGAGGACAAAGGAGGGGGGAACAACTAAGCTGTAGTGCCTCTTCACCTCACCGTACAATACCTTGTGCAATACTTTTTGTAAATAGTCAACAGTGCAATAGACTCAATACTTGAAATGTGCAATTCACTTGTATTTTTATTTTTTATTCCTATTTATTCTATTTATCCCCTTTGTATATTTTATTTATATTTGTCTCTGTATTTATATATGTGTGTGTGTGTGTGTGTGTGTATATATATATATATATATATATATATATATATATATATATATATATATATATATATATATAACAATTCTGTAACTGTAACTTCGGTCGTTGCTGTGCTTTTTTTTGGAAGTCGAATTTCCCAGAGGAACCCACCCGAGGGATTAATAAAGTTCTATCTTATCTTATCTTATCTCTTATCTTAATACAAGTAGATGAAAACATAAACATATCCTTTAGCAATTTAACTGGATATCCAGTATAATATTTGTGCTAGACTGAATGACTTACAGTAATAGAGTGTGTAGCGGTAGCTGCAAGGTTGTGTTTGGCCCTTTTACAAAATATTACCACAGTCTGACATTTGAAAGAATCACTTAAAACTTTCCAGTCTCTCTCACTCTCCTTACTTCTTTACTGGGCTAATAAAAAGATTTTTCTGCTCTGAGCAGATTGGAGAGCAACCCTTGTTTCTTCTCACTCTTCTATTCAACACTTCTTGTTTTTGGAGGTGAGCTAAATGTCTTCTCCTCCTGTCTTCATTTCCTACCACTTAGCTTCCTATTAACCCTCCGAAACCCACCCAAGTCCACCCAAATCCGGACTCAGGAGGAGACAGGCGAAAAATGAATATGGGGGCTGAGGAGGGTCAGCTGAAAGGCATGATGGGACTTATCATGGAGCACATATGGGAATTGTGGGGGATTTGAGTGGGAGCATAGCGGACACAGGAATGGATCAGCCTGTGACATCATTAACCAGAGGGAGCTTCCATCCGCTTGGATTTCTGGGATTTCTGTAAGCCAGACAGTGAAGGGCTGGGGGAGGCCAATTGGTCGAGGGGGGAGTGGTTCTGTGGGATTGAGAGATCCAAGAATGTGGTTGACTGAAAAGCTGATATTGTGGTTGATTTTGAAAATTAAAAATGAAACTGGGAGATGGAAGTGGAAGACCACAGAAGGAGAGATTGAGGGATTTTTATTTCTGACCTCTGTATTTCTTCTTTGCGCCTGTTTTCTTTTTCTTCCAAAAACCTGGCTTTAAATCCTCAAAACACACACATAAACACAGATCAAGCCTCTCTCGTGTGGCTGCACACTACAAACACAGTTTGGGAGTGTCAGTGGACAAGTTTGTCTCCATCAGCAAGTCTGGTTACTTGATGGTTGGACTTTGTCGAGGTGTTGTTTTTTCTCCCTTCGTTAGACTCTGCGTTAATTACTAATCTCACGGTCCAGCGCAGGACACTTGTGCTAACGTTAACTCTCTCTCACTAATGAGGGGGAAACCAGACAAACAGAGGGGATTTACAGCACAACGCATGCACAATATTTCACTGTCACACACAAACAGACACACTGTTTGTGTGTCTGTGCTCAAGAAAGGAGACAGAACCTTCCAGAGAAGCCACTGTAGTTGAGTGCATCAGACAAACATTTTTGGGGGTGTTTTTTTGTGCAAAAGTAAAACTAGCTCTATATCTTTCACATTTTCTTTCAGAAGTTGTCTTAAAATAAAGGTTATCAGGCTTCTTTTTTTCAGAATGCACTTGATCAAAGAAACAAGATCTTCACATATATTTGCTATTTGTGCATACATGAATAAAGCAGCAGCATGCTTAAACAAGAACCCAGGAGAACATCCACTCCATACCAGATGCAGTAGTATCAGGATAACACCCCCGGATTCAGGGTAAAGTGTGACATGCAATTCACTTTTTTCTTTCAGTAAAAGAGAGCTTAGAATAATACATTTCAGCTAGAAATTTCTGTTTCTGTCATGCACCAAATGTGCTTTTGAAAGTCCTCTCAGGGTATTGTTAACTTGGCAACCAGGAAAACTGAGCTCTGAAAAAAGCAGCAGTTTCTTTATTTTAACCCAAGCCATGCTTCTTGAAGTATTCCTTCTACCAGCCAAATATGTCCTCAGTTAAGGTCGGCAGAGCACTGTTCCTACTGTATATAATATACATGCAAAAAGTGGTGCCCCCCAGGATCTTATCCCTGCTTTTTGCAGATGATGGTTTTGTTGGCTTCATCAAACAATGACATCAAGCTCACACTAGGGTAGTTGTTATAAGACAGCTGTTATCCTTTTTTAACTCTTCTGTTCAGTACCCTTTTTTTGGTCTGTTTTTACCTATGAGTGATTAAACCTTTCACTATAAACAAACAGAAAATGGATGCTGCCCCTTCACTGACTCTGGTTAGAAAGCAGGAACATGCAGACTCTGTGATGGATGGCTTTTATAATCCACTTCAACTTACAGTTAATTGCTTTGAAACAGGACTTAATAAAGGGCAGCCTACGTGAACATAGACTGTTTGGAACTGGGCAATAGTGTTGTCTCAAATTCTGGAGGGCATGACCAACATGGACTCTTGATAAGGAAATGAATCATAAAGCATCATGTTTTAATTTCCAGTCAGAAGAATTCGATTCCATATCAAATGAAGGTTAAAAACCCCCAAAAATATAAACATTTTCGATTTCTGAATAGGTGTATCTATACAATATAGAAAACACCCAGTGTCTTGAAAACATTTGTGAAGTTGAAAACATCCATTTTTGAAAAAAATGTCTTGGAGATTAAAAAAAGTACATAATAATAAAAACTTATTTTAAAAATGTACTCATGTTTTTAAAAATGGCCCTTAAAAAAATTGGTCCATACAACGCCTAACTTTGCAAAATCCTAACTTTCAAAACATATCTTAACTACCTATAATGTCCTCTATTTCCCCATTGTACCCTTTTCTCAAGGTGTAAAACTGGTCCTCACAAAACAGACATATAAAAAACACAGACCTACAAAAACAACATCTTCTGTCCTTCCTCAGTTTTTTGTCCCCTGAGGGACGCCACAATTAATGACCCTTCTGATGACCGCATCAGAGCTGCTGGGGCAGGTGGTGTCCTGTGAGAATGTATATCAAGACTGTGTGTGTGTGTGTGTGTGTGTGTGTGTGTGTGTGTGTGTGTGTGTGTGTGTGTGTGTGTGTGTGTGTGTGTGTGATCAGGACAGTGCACATGGAAGAGCTGAGGGAGGCTCCTCTGGGCCTAGGTGATGTCACAGAGTGCTGTCACTGGCTGCATGTGTGTTAGCTGACTCTCATGTGTCTTATGCACACATTACTTGCTGGTTACTCTGCGCCAGGTGACGAGTGTGTGTCGACAGACCGAATGTGTGTTTTTGCTGAGCATGTGCGGACGTACGTGTGTGTCGGAGGCAGACGCAGCAATTTAAAGCTTGTGCTTCAGCACAAAGGGAGCTGTGCTAGCTAACCATCAGCGCTTTAGCAGAAGCGTTCAGTTCTGATGGGGGGGGGGTTCAAACTTTTCCCCCTTCTGCCCCCAGCTCTCTGCCCCACCCCACCATCACACACACATCCACACCTCCCTGTGGCACTAAATCAGGGCAATGAAGGAGAAGCTGTCAATAAGAAAATAGGCCATGCAGAGGTTCAAACAAACTGCTGTTAGAGACACAAACTAACAAGCCTAAGGCCAGGGCTTCTTCTTCTTCTTCTTTCTTCTTCTTCTTCTGTGGTCTTCAACGTCGGCTTTTTAGTTGCTCAAAGAGTCCTTTTATCATGCACGTCACCCATTCCTCCCTCTTCAGCACTTTGTTCGTTTGATTACACCTGTTTATGTACTGCTGATGTTGTTTGCTCAGCCACTAGCTGCGGGTGTGTGTGTGGGTGTTCATGTCGTTGGTGCATAGGTGTGTGTGTTCTGTTAAATCAACCTGCTGACACAAGGTCTGTCCAGTTTAGATACCAAGCACTGAGGGCATTGCTGAACTTGAAACTCATTTCTATGTCTTCAAGGTTTACACTGACATAAGTGCTCACATTTACACTCTCATTCAGCTGCTGCATGCACTGGTTGTCTATGTGTGCGTTCTAGCTGCAGGCTTAACTGATTTCAGCAAATAAATACAGGGAGGGAAAGGCGTGTGAGTGAAATCTGTCATTGTTGTCCCAGTTTTGAGCCAGTTTAGAAAGATTTTTTCCCCTAACATGGTAAGAGATCCCAATCCCTGAAAACAGAAATCACTGGTTAGGCTTCAAAATAGCGTTGTTGTTCTGTCCAGCACGGAGGCATTAATGCACATGGTGAGAGTAACTCTGAGCTCTGTATGAACTCTGGTTACAGAAGCTGCTGAGTGTCCTGTCCTGCATGTTCTCTTGCAGGTCCGTATGTCCTGTGACCTTAGGTGCTGCCCATGATTAGCTTTTATGAGGCCTAATGAATGCTTATGCATTCTCTGACCAGCTGATTTATATTGATGAGATCCCAGAAATGCTGACATGCACCTTTTCCAGAGGGACTTGATTATGACCCGAGCATGTTAACACACGAGTTGGCATGAAGATGGTGGCAGTCAAATGGTGCTTTTCATCTGAAGTGTAACAACAGAGAATCTAATGAAAATGTCTAAGATGACTGGACCCCAACACACCAAGACAAACTTTACTCTGCAGCTTTTAAACAAAACAGAATTGTTACAGATTAATTTTATCTACTTGCTGAGTCTGAATACTTTTGAATCCTAATCATCAGTCTTAAAATAAGAGGCTATGATGTTGATGATTGGCCTTTTGTATTTGAAGGTGCATTGTTAATTCAGTTTGCTTTTATTTATACAAAACTATAGCGAAAGTTATTCAGGGTGAAGGAGGTAGAAGACCTCACATAATGGAATGCAATGGTAGTATATAGATGAACAGGAGTGAAAGAGAAGAGAGTACGTGGCTATTGTGTAATGGGAGGTCTGCCCCAGCAGGCTGAGCCTATAGCATCTTTAAAAAGGAATGATTCAGTCTACCAATGCAGCCACAGCTATAAGTTTTAGTAAAAAGGAATGTTTGCTCTGGTTCCTGTTGTACTGTAGAAAGTTTAGGAAATCTGATCATTCAGGACTTTGGGTGTGGGCTGAAGGACTTTAAAATCCCTTCCAGAAAATGAACAATTAAGAAGTATGGTCTCACCTTCTTTACCTTGTAAAGGGCCTTGGGCATTGTTGTAATTCAGTGCTTTGTAACTAAAACTGCGGTCATGTCAGTGGGGGGATCCGGGGCTTTCTCTGTGAATTTCACATTCCCGTGGCAGTGTGCTGGTGCTAGCTCAGATTTGAAGTTTAATTTTTTTGCTGTAGAGAGAAGTTTTCTTCCTACAGCGGACGCTCAAAGTAATGTCAGTACTTCCAAGCTTTAAATGCTGGCTGGTCATAGTCTCTCCCTCACTCCATATTATCCATTGTTGATCTACACACATCTGTTGTTGCCACTGACGTCGCATGCTCATACGTCATTGTCATGAGACACTCTCACAAACAAAATCACGATTCAGTAACGCAGCGTGTTTACAGGAAAGTAACAGTAATCTAATTACTTTTTTGCAATAGTAATCCCTTACTTTACTTGTTATTTGAAAAAAGTCATTACAGTAACGTGTTACTACTCATCTTTGGTGGTAAAGGATCAATCTAGGAGTTGCACACACAGTGAAAATCTTAGTAGTCGAAAACATTACGTAATCTAAATTTTCATAATATATTGCATTTTGCAAATGAAAAAGATTGACTAGGCATTAACAGTGAAATAAGAGACTGGTCAACCTTGAAGTATCAGTGGAACTCAAAACCAGGGAAAACCAGTTTGGCACTTTAAAATCAGTTTAAAAGCCAGATAGGGAAAGACAAAGGAAGCCTTTAGTCAAAAGTAGCTTCACTTTTGGTCCCCTTTTTAGAAAATTTAGAAATAAGTGAATGTGCTTGAAGGTCAAAAATGCATTAATAATCTCTAAGTAGATCCATCACATTCAGGTGGGAGTATAGCAGTCCCTCTGCCACAGCACCTGGATTTAGCCCCGCCTTCAATAATTCAGGAAAATGGAATGTAGAAATGGACTGTCTAGAGTCACCTGTCTATCAACAATCTGTCACAGCTGGATGATAATTCCCTCACATTCACACTACATCGTGTTTAAATCCACAGACTGTATGTATAAGTCAGTAGCTCTCTGATTAGTTAAAGTAACTGCTGAAAATGCGCTTTCATTGTATAGAAAATAAACTTTAAAACTTTAATCAGACAGGTCATAATACAATATAAACACTACTTAACCAAGAAGCCAGTGTTCCATTATTCACCAAAGCAAAATATATTTGGTGTTTAGTCTCCATGGACAATGTACACAATGACTCACAGCACACTGGGCATCAGGGGAAATAAACTCCTAATTGGAGAAAAGTAGAAACCCTTTTTACGTGTAGTTGATCTGGTGCAGCTGGAATCCTCTCTGTATAAAGGCCACAAAATAAAACGTATACTCTGAGGAATAGGGGTGCAGTAGCAGACCATTTTATATAAACCATTTTTTATAGTTCTTTTTTTAACTGTTACATTCAGGTACTCTAGGGGTTTCCGGTACGACCTGTAAAGGCTATAAGCACGCAAGGAAAAAAGAAATTAAAGAATAAACACAAAACAAAACAAAAATGGTGCTGTTTTAAAATTAAGGAATTTTAAGGTTTAATCTTTTACAGATATTTTTTCATTTTCCAACCAGACATTAAATTTTACAATTGAATATCTGGGTCTGGACTAGTCTTTCAAAGCTTAATGGATAATAAAAAGATGCATGTGAGCCTGAGTGCAGCAGTAAAATGAACTTTTAGCAAGTATATATATATTTTTAATACACTTTTCTAGTGGTAAACATGGGGATTTGGAACTCTTTGTATGACTTTTTATAACGTGATAGAAACCGGACAAACCCAAAACATTCTTTTAGTCTTTGGGAGGGAAACAGAATCACAGCAGCACAATGATTTCACTCCAAGGCTGAGGAGAAGCCTTCCGGTGTCCAATGATCCAACTTTTATCAGCTGGATGTCTAAAAGGCAGCAGAGCTTTGAACATATGCGAACATGTTGACTTACATGTTGTTTGCATTCTAATACTCCTTGAAAGATGTTATTAATTTTTTTTTAATCTAGATACAAGTTCTAATTATGACTATGCATGCAGCGTTTGCATCGGTGTGAGTGGGGTGTCACTCTGCTTGGCTGGAGTGAGAACTATCTCCTTGGTAACTCAGCACCTTTTCCCCCACTCTCTCTCTGCTGAAGTTGACCTCCCACTGAATGTACTAACACCCCATCACTTCCTGTCCCACAATAATGCACGCACGCACGCACGCACGCACGCACGCACACACACAGACACACACACACACACACACACACCTAGTTGCTGCATGGCTTATGAATATTTAATCAGATCTGGTCTTATGACATGCAGTAATCAGACCACTGAGAAACATCCCATCTGAGCCACACAGACGTTGATGATTAACTCTCCAGACTGCTACAGGGACACACCAACACTCAACCACAAATATATACACAGCTGGGTTTGCTTTGGTGAGAAAGTTCCCAACAACCTGTGACATTTTTGATTTTATCTTTTTTTTTGTAATTCCAAATTGTAATTATGGGGATTTATTTCTGAGTCATCAGTTGTAAATTCCCAGTCTCAAGATTTTTATTTTAATGACTCAATTTCCACCACTTTAACACCCTCTTTCTTCAAGAAATACTGTATGTGAATCTGTAGATGACAGAGAAGGGGCATTTAAGAAAAGGTTTAAACTGTAAGTATCATAGTCTAGTCATGTACTGTTTGGCTCGCTAAAAGAAGGGTTTTTTCTTATTGAAGTCTTTCAGCAGGCTTCATGAAAACAAGCTCCTCCATGTCACAGATGAAACTCCAACATGAATACACCAATTTTGCAGAAATCTATTGCACTTTATATATGTTCAGAAATCACACCGATACTTGAACCACCGGCCAATTTTATTCACAAGTTTGTTTTAGAGGTTTAGTATGAGAATACCTCAAGAACAGCAGTTGCTCAGTTAAACTGTCCTGATTTTACAGCTCTGTCTGTCTGTACTCCGTACTCTGCCGTTTTTGACCACTCTCCTGCAAGCTCCACTCCTCTGTCCTTCCATTTATTTTCACTCTGGATTTCCCTAAGCTGTCACTCATTCGATGGTCGTCTTACGTAACCATGGATGGCTGGTGGTCTGGCAGGATGTGGAAGATGAATCTGTCTCATCAGGAGCAGGGTCTGCTCCCTCTCCAGAGGGGATCCCATCCACTCCCCCCTTGACAGGTTTGATGAATCTCCACTTGTCATGTTCTCCAGACGCAAATCCTGAGATTTTACCCAAACACGCCACTGCTTTGTCAGGTTAGAGATGCACTGTGGGAAATTTCACTAATGAAAGCTGTGACATTTCAACCTTAACACTGGTGCAGCTTGACCTGACAGGCTGCAGTTGTGGCTTGTCCTTGTACTCAAAGTCAACAGAATCCAGAGGTGGAGAGGTTCACTGTGCATATATGCATGTTACATACTCTTAGCTCTACACATAAATAATATAAAATAGCAGTAAATGAAAAAATGTACTTATATGTTCAAAGTACAATTAACTAAAATGAAGAATGGTAAACAATCTGTTGTGCTTTAAGTAAAGCAGAATATTTTGCAATTTAGAAACTGAGCTCATGTTTTCTGAATAGTTGAGAGGGGAAAAGGAAAGAAGGAAACAGTTAATATGGGGATGGTAGCTGTTTTTTCGTTTACTGCACCACATCAGTGTAAAGTTTGGCCAACACATGGTTAACTTTATTAGGTTTGTGTGTGATTCTGATTTAAATGTATATGTGAGAGTGTGTGGTTGTCTGTCTTTCTGTTAGTTCTGTGATGGACTGGCAACATGCCCATGGTATACCCTATGACAGGACAAGCTAGGCTAGAGGGGCCTAGCAGCCAGTCGGAAAATCTGTGTGCGTGAGCTTCAATCTGCACAGGGTGTTTTACTTTGAAATTTGTCCAGATTGTGTTTGCAATTCCTGTGTCTGACTTCCTTCTCCTTCCTTCTGGTAAAAAAGGGTTACAGATAAGTACCAGAATCAACAATGTATTATCAAATGAAGTTGGATGATCATCTGACGTCACAACAAAGACAAGCTGGCAGGTTTGGAAACTTCGCAGGGTTGGACTCTGTATGAAGCTGTATTTTTGAGTGTCAGTAAAAACTGCAGAGGAACTGCTTTTTCTATTTGAGCAAATATGTTTAATTACTTCCCCTTCTAACAGAATCCAAGAAGTGAAAGTATGAAAGTAGATGGAACTTTCTTCTTTTTCTTGAACAATTGTTCAGCGCAATCACAGAAATCCTATGTTTGTACTTCTGCCTGATCAGAGCCTTCTAACACTTTTTTAAGAATGTTAATATTTACAGTACGTGTGTACTGAAGTGAAAAACCATTTCAGGTGACTACATCACAAATTCCAAATATCTTGCTTCATATATTTGATGTCTTCAGTATGTATCTACAATGTAGAAAGTAGCAAAATTTAAAGAAAGAGCATTAAAAGGAGTAGATCAGAGGTCCAATGTGAAGTCAATCCTTAAATCTTAATCAAGGCCATGCAAATTTAATCGATGTAAACATGCTGTGGTGAGTGGACTATGGAGGATAAATTATTTATGGAGGCCAATCTGACCTAGAGCTGCTCTTCTGCAGCAGAGCAAGGGGTAACCTATGTCCAGCTGCTCATCATGTATGAATGTAATCATGCTTAATTGCTAATCTACCCCTCTGAGGATTACAGACTGTGGTGTCAAAGCAAAGCTGTACTGTAGGTCATACTTTAGTACAGTAAATATGACACACAACAGGAGCGAGAGATGATGACTTTCTGTGAGACAGGCACCAAATAAGGTACTTAGAACCTAGAGATACGGCTGCTTAATACAATAATGAGTGTTATTTTCAGCTCATTCAGCCAAAGGACCAAGGAGCTTATGCAATGATGAGACCTTCATTCTTTTATAGTTCACAAGAATTACTACTTAAGATTTTAGTGAAACTCATAAACAGTGATTACCTAATGGAGCTTCACCCAAATTGTGCACAAGGCCAAGATCATACAGTGGATATAGAAAGGATTTGGAGCACGACTTAATTCCACATTTTGTTATGTTACAGCCTTATTAAATTCATTTTAACCTCAAAATTCTACTTACAATATCCCATAATCATAAATTGAAAAAACTTTGCTTGAAATTCAAAAATTCAAACAAATATATTAAAAATAAAAAAATAAAACACGTTTCCACTGGTTATCTGTCAGATTTTTCTAATCTAACAGATTAGGTGGAAGGTGTTACCTGTGGTAAATTTTGCTGATTGGACATAATTTGGAAAGTCACACACCTGTCTATATATTTTAAGCAATCTTTTTTTCCTTTGTCATTATGTCATTATGTGTAGACCTTTGAGGTGACAAATGATTCGAATCCATTTTGGAATAATGAAAAAAGCAAAAATTTAATTGTGTGGGGGGCTCTTCAAGGCCCAGTCTGATGAAAATCATGTTCATCTGAATGAAAAGAAAGGAGGAAAACCATGTTAGGAAATGAGAATCAAAATATGGTAAGTTGTGAGTATTTTTTAACTGCTGTAAAAGACACTCAAACATAAGTTGTAATATTAAAGACAGTCTTATCACCTGGGATAAATGTTAATGACTCAGGTTCTGTTCTATTTTCTGGACATATGTATTTCCTTCCAAATATCATCAAAACCTGTATAAAGTTATTGTCTTTATATACACATCAGAATTTTGGTGCCAACAACAGCAGCTTAATACATTTCTCATACAGAGGGAAGGAAAGTTATTGGCTCTAGGCTTGGATTTGAAGGGGAATATGAAAAGGAAGATGGTTAAACATTTATACTATTACTTTGAGCACACACTGACAAAGAATGGACGAAATCTGAATCAACGTGGACAGTGCAGCAAAGCAATGAACTGAAGAACGGAACAATAACAACAGCAACAACGACCACAACAATGGCGATGAAGGTAGAGAATGTTTTCTTTTGCAGAAATAACAACGCGATGCAAAGAATACAACTGGCCCCAAACTGCCAACATCACTCACCACAAAAAACTACCTCTAAATGAAAAGGCACCATGTCAGACAAGTAGCTCCTCTATTTCGATAACTCCCTTTAGTTTCTCTGTTTCCACCGCCTTTGCCTCATACCGCTCTGTCACCAAGCGAGGGCTGCTATGACAGTTTGAGCACTCTGTCTCCATCTCCTCCGCCTGCCGCCAGCAGCGCTGAGTCTGCACTCCTTTACCGCAATCACTTCTACATTCCGTTTCTTTCTCCCGGTGCGTCTCATCCCACAGAACGGTTGCTCTGCTCCATATTAAACAGGCTAAATGAGGACATGCTTTCATAAGGCAGGAGCTTTGAGTGTACCCCAGTTTAAGTTACATTGTAGAAGAAAGAAGATGCTGTTGTACCGTCGCTTTCTGGCACTCTCTGTCACATGGTGCGATTAAATTTTTTTCCCTTTTCCTCTTCTTTTGTGTTCTAAATCATATTCTAAATTTAATTGAGAAAAACTTTCAGCGACACACCTCAAACTTTTACCACCGGAGAGAGAACTGCAGTGTACTGAAGCTGTCACCATGCACCGGTCATTGGTTCAAATACTTTAAATGGCATATGTGTTTGTGTGTCATCCTGGTCTGGCCTTTTCTGGTCAAATACTACAAGTTCTAGGACTTGTGTTGTTTTGATATAAGACCTGAGCAAGGTTGAATTCTTTAATCAGACATTTAAAAAGGCAGAAAAAGAAAATGAAAACATTCTAGATGTTGAGGTGTAACTGGTGATACTGGAGGAAAGAAGGGGTGACGTAACCATTTCTATGGACCTAAACTGAGTCAGAATGAGACATTAGAAGTTGTAGTGACTGGAATGTTTATTAACAATTCAGTGCACTTACACTTACATACACATTTAGTCGGCAGAGCATTCTTTCTGATGTACAGTAGCGTCAGCCTCTCACACATGAACAAAAGACAGCAAAGCCAGTGTTATTTGAGATTTCTGTTTCAGACAAGACTCATAGTAGAGAACAAGGTGTCTTAAGCAATTATGTACCAAACACAGATGTCTGGCAAAGCTGTCAGGGACTAAAATACACTGTGGATAACCAGGTTTTGGCAAAGGAGGACTTTGTAATATTATTATCACTTTGCCCTTCAGATCAGCCTGTTGACCTAGACTGAGAGGTCAGAGGTCAAATTTGAGATGATATTTAAAATCTTTATACAGTACTTTCTATATGCTTGCAATACACACCACACTTGTAAGAATCATAGTTTCTGCATTATAAGGCTTTTTGTTAATTTTGCACCAATAAATAATTAAGTTGACTTCTGAGAGCTTGGTGGGTGTCAGCCAGATTTTAGTGAATGTTAACATGACCCGGTGCTGCACCCCTACAAACTTTTATCAGAATTCCTTAAAGGCTTTTTGACCTATCATATTTACAAACAGAAACAATGACATGTATGGATGCATGCACGCACTTAAACACTACCATAGCATACTTGGCAACAGTGAGCATGCCAACCTATTACCCTATAACCTAAGCCTAACTAATTTTGCCCTTCCAGGCGTCCAAAATGAAAGTTGTAACTTTCACAAAACCTATTGTAACTCAATTATTTCTTTGTGTGACTTCGATATAAAATAAAGTTCAGTGTAGTGACTGTGGAAACAGATTAGAGGTTTCTGACACAACTTCACTTACTTCAAACATCTGAAGAGCAACTTTATTGCCTAACCAAAACTATTGGGCAGTAGCCTGCAAATGATGTAATGTTTGATCTTTGACACCAGTGTAGTCAACATGAGACATTGTTGGTGAGTTGAGTATACTGTGTGTCCTCTTTCACGACAAACATGACAAAACCACTTTAACAAACATCACACTGACACACAATGATATAGTCTGTCTGGGGAGGAACCACATTTTAGACATGCATCAGTTGGGACAGTGTATGTCTGCCTCTGGGTCCAGGTCCTCAGTGTGCGTGTCAGGCTCAGTGACACCACAGTCACTTTGACTATGCAGCTGCACCATGTTCCCCAACATGAGTGCCTGCGTAGCATTTTGCGGGTAGACAGGGCGACAGGGTGTGTGACAAGGATGGCGTGGACCTCACACTGCCTTGTCAACTATGAGAGTTTGCTTAGCACAAAGCAAGCATGAGATCCAACCTTAGGAGTGAAGACAAATCTCATTTAGAGATGGAAAGTACTCCACTGCCACATGAGATGAGAGTATGCTTAAAGTCTGGTTTGGGTGGTGTGACATCACAGTCCTGGTTAGAGACAGCACAGGCTGCTGAGAGACAGAGGGACTGAAAGAGCTCCTTTTTTTGTAAAAAGGTAAAACATAAAGTCTCAAATACAAATCTCTGTGGTGATCTACTACTGTGTGTTTGTCCAAAGAAACCGGAGACAGATATATATTGGAACTTTTTTTTTTAAATGAGCTCTATAGAACCTGGAGAAGCCCATTTGAGTTCTAAGAACATGCATGAATCTACTTTTCAAGGTCACTAACAACTTCTTAATAGATGCTGCTAAAAACACATGTTCAGTGCATATGCTCCTGGACCGTAGCACATCCTTTGACATTATACAGCATTCTGTCAGATGACTGTACCTCTGGGTGGTGACATCTGCCACAGTTAATTTTCTTCATATTTGTCCAACAGGAAATTCTGTGTCTCTAAAAAGATATTTAATGGATTTAAAAAGATAAGTAAAGTTATCAGTTAAGTGAGGTGTGATTTTCTAAACACATAACATAAACACAGAGACAGTGAATTTCTGTAATTCATTGTCTAGGTCTTTAAGAACCACTCCTTTTAATCTCAAGACTTTTGGCTTGTGTCATTTTATTGCTCTTGTCAAGCACTTTGCATTTTTGAAGGGCTCTATAAATAAAAATAATAACTATTACTATAACTATTATAGGTTGGGGGGGGGGGGGGGGGGTCAGTTTCTGTTGTGCAATGTTAGGCTGTTTTGTTCCTTTCAATTTCCAGAAATGAGGAGCTGGCCCAGAAGGCAATGATGGGAAGTGAAACTTCCTACCCTCAACACATGGTCAAGCCCAGCTGAGTCATTAGAAAAACCCACTTTCTCAAACTGCTCCTCTCAATCTCATCTCATGTAAATGAGATGTGTTTACAGCTCTTCTCTACAGCCAGTTTTAATTGCACTTATTTTTAGTCATTTCAGACAGAAGCATCTGTCAGATCATGCAAAGAAACAGTTTTATCATGGAGATTCAGATTCCTCAGGCATCAGTCAGTGTGCTATAAAAAAACGCGCAGAGCTATTACAATCTGTAGAGACAAAGTGAGAGTTCAAAAGTCAGAACTGAAACAGCAAAATGTATTCACAAAATAACGCTGATCAAACATGATAAAGCAGAAAGCCAAATAATTAGCTGATGTCAGTGTTTCTAACTAAAGCAAACTATAAGACACAGCCCACTTCTTCACAGTGAGAGAGAAATGGATATTAAATGATAATTTTGAATAAAAATCTAAAAACAATATTCAAACGTTTAATATGTTTGGTTGTCTAAACCACAGATGGGACAGTGGCAGTAGTGAAATAGAGGGTACTTGTCATCCACGTAGGTTCATAAATATAGTGCTTTTATTTCTAAATACAATGCAGTTTTGCTTCAGTTGTTCACTATTTCCCGTGCTACTCCTGCACTGACGGCTGCCAGCTCCACTCTGTGCGTACGGGCAGGCACATTATTTCTGAAGACATTTGCTGACATTCTAACTCCTAAAACCAAGTGTTAACTATCAACACTATCAACAGACTAGATGGTCTAAAACTGAGTCTGGGTCTCACAAAGGTATCTGGAAATGGGAATTTTAACTTTTTTAACATCATTTAACTTCATTCTTCATTCTTTCATTTGACTTGCTTATAGTTTCTCATGTTGCATCCAGACACAGTCTCACACACACAAACACACATATGTAGTCACTGGATGTATCTTTATAACTGTTGTTTTGTCTAAACAGTAACTTTATGGTTGTTCTGGAACAAATTATATCTATTATACATACTTTTACATATACCAAAGCTACGATAATCAACAGGAGTTTCATTCATGGTGGCTGGTCAAATGTTAACACTGATTTTGGCTACACAAGGATAGCAAAGCATCAATTTGCTAAAAAAAATTGCATGCTTCTTTTTTATCTCGTTATTTTAATTGCGTGCTAAATGAGGTAATGGCATTATGTTGACAAGTAGGTAATGTCATTTAAATAACTCTGACCAGCAGTTTCAAAGTCAGGATCAAAGGAATCTAAGTACATTGTCTGTGTGTGTGTGTGTGTGTGTGTGTGTGTGTGTGTGTGTGTGTGTGTGTGTGTGTGTGTGTGTGTGTGTGTGTGTGTGCATGCACACTTTCAGTGTAGGAAGTGAATCTGTGGTGTGGCTGCAGTCCAGTCTGAGTGGAATAATTGATTGCCGATTGACCCTCCACTGCCGCTGAGGACAGTCCTCTCCACCGCATTACTGCACAGACTCATCTGGTCAACAGCATGTGTGCATCTTTACAGTGTTGTGCGTGTGTGTATGCATATGACACAGCATGTGTGTAATCCCTCTGGCCGCAAACCACAGTACAAACCAGCGGCTACTATCAAAGCTAAAAAGGCCTGAGTGACCTGTGACATATGAAAAATGAAGTCTGAGAGAGAGAGAGAGAGAGAGAGAGAGAGAGAGAGAGAGAGAGAGAGAGAGAGAGAGAGAGAACAAAAAAATGCTGAATCACACACCCACACAGACACACACAGAGGTGAGGAAGTGAGGCATGAAGGGAAGTGATAGTGGTGGTTTGAGGGATTCAGCAGGAACTCAACCCCTCGTTAAAAGGTTGACTCAGTAAATCGCCTCGTGACCAGCGTCAACAGGAAATAAAATAGTGTGAAGGAAATTCTCCTTAAGTAAATTCCTGGCATCAAATTTTTGCTGGCCATAAATGTATGAAATAAAAGGCACAGAAACAATACATAAACATAGAATTTGAGCTTATTTGTGATAGTGCAAATGACTTTGATAACAGTTATTCTGTGAGAGTATCAAGAGGTAATTTTGCCTTTGTGGCACATTTTAAAGTCTGTATTTTCCCCTTTCAGGTAAAAAAGGAGCTTATTTTCTGCTACTGACACGCTACCCCCACCGCTACCCTGTTAGACATCAGCACATCATCGCAGCCCTCTCATTTATTTGTTTGTTTGTTTGCCAGTTAGTTTATTACTGTATTTCAAAGCCTAGGACAAGGTTAGATTTGCTGTTTGGGCATATTTTCTCCTGTGATAGCATGTTTGAATTTGTCTACTCAGCATGCAGCATGTCAGTGTGTGTGTGTGTGTGTGTCTCAGTGTGTGTGTTTGTGTGACAGCGTGGAGCCGGTGGAGGCAGGGCACACGCTCAGTCAGGGGTCGCAGCAGAAGCACAGCGCCAACAGCGCCAAATTGCTTTTCCTGGCTGTGTTGGGTGGAGACCACCACCACCTCCACCCCTCATTCACCCATGCTCTGTAGGCGCTCCTGGCCCCAGGTCACTAACTCCATCACCAGATCAGGAGTAATAATTATTAATACCCCATGAGTGTTAACAGTGTGCAGGTGATTTATCAAAAATGTCGATTACATTTTGTGCAGGGTGACAACTTTTTAAAGCTGAACACCTCCCTCGGGAGCACGTCCAACTGGAGCGTGAGCTTGATGGAGGTTGTGTCTGCTAAATGAAAAGAAAGACACAGAGGCAGAAATTTTTAATACAAGACAACTCATTTTTAGACTGTTTTAATTTGTCATTAGTTTAGATGCTATTGTTATACAGACAAGAACATATCAGCAGTCATGGTTTGGTTAAAGTTACTGATCTCTGCACCAGGAAAATGCTGTTAGGACCCCACACCAAACAACAAAGAGCACATGTAGCCTTAAGGTTGGCAGAATCAGCATTTATTAAATATGTAAGAGCTGTAAATAACATCACATTTATCCAAAGAAATTATGTTTTACCTGTTAAGTGTTATCTGTTGGTGATTTTTACATTTTTGGAAACACTTAATTGAGTTGGCCTAATAAAATTAACTTTGTGAAATGTGAATAAAATGACAGTAAAAGTTTATCTTGCTTCATGTAGTATTTAAGCAGTTTATTTTAACAGTTTCAAGATAGATAGATAGATAGATAGATAGATAGATAGATAGATAGATAGATAGATAGATAGATAGATAGATAGATAGATAGATAGATAGATAGATAGATAGATAGATAGATAGATAGATAGATAGATAGATAGATAGATAGATAGATAGATAGATAGATGTTTTTTTTTTGTAAATTAGTCCTTTATTTATCCAGGTAAAAAATCTCATTGAAATTTAAAATCGCATTTCCAAGAGAGACCTGGCAAGGTCAGGTATAGTCAGAAATGTTATATAAGACACAATGACTGAAAAGCAAACCAGTTAACAGTCGAAATGGAAAAGTGTTGACCAGTCATGGTATTGTGTTGATGCATGTGCTCAGTAGAGATGACCATTTGTGAAACTGGTAGTACCAGCAGTACTTTCAGAGGGAATCCACATTTTGAACCTTATTTTAAAATCACTGTAAAATCGCTGGGACTGTACACGTGCAGTTTTCATGTCCCGTGAACATTAAAAGCTATGACTCTGTTCAGTTAGATAAGGGCATTGAAATAATTTTTTGTTAGAACTAAGAGGTTAAATTGTGGGAATATCTTTCAGCATTAATGGGGCCTCCACAAATATGAATGGTTAATGAATTGTAATGACATGGTAACGCTTTTTGTACTCCTACAAACTCAAAGGGCTACGAGCCACATTTCAACCATACATTGTGCTCTCTATAGGTTATTGCCCCACATTTACAACTAATTTAGACTCAGAAGTTAAGCTAACACATCTTTAGACTGTGGGAAGAAGCTGAAGTAACTGGAGGAAAGCCACACAGGGAGAACCTGGAAACTCTACACAGAAGAGTCCCAAGCTGGGACTCGAACCAGGAACCTACTTGCTGTGAGATGACAGCAAATGCAGAGAGGCAGCATTTGGTTTATTCTGCTTCCTTTATTTCTTCACAGGGTGAAGTTTTAATTTGCACTTGTGGACACAGAGACAACCCGTATTCACTGACTGTGGTTTTTCAGAAAAGCCCTGCGACAGACTGGCGACCTGTCCAGGGTTTTTCCTCCACCCCTCACCCAGTGACAACTGAGACAGAGGCAGGGGGCAGGGTACTCGTGTCTGAATCGGATAAACGATTCATCAAATGGATAGATGGTTTTCACTACAGGATGCTAAACAGTGTTTCCTGAGAACCATTTTCTTTGTGTAAAGAGGGTGTTTTTGTTTTTGTTTTCTTTTAATGAAACACAAATTCTACTCTTAAATCACTGAACTGTACACACACGGACACACAGAGTGGCAAGCTTCACAGTGGTGACTCGATGGTCTGGTGGTAGCACTGTTGTCGTACATCAAGGCCTTTACATGCCTTCCCCATGTCTGTGTGGGTATTTCAAGCTGCATGCCTGCTGGGGCAGGCTCTCGCCCCTATTGCCTAAGTAGAAGAAAATGAATGGGTGGAATACTCAGCCTCTTTGGGATGTTCCTGTTTGTTGCTATCATGCTACTGACCTGTTACCAAATCATCTTATTAGCCGCAGCACACTCCACACAGTGTTTTACACAGCATCCTTTTGCTGACCCTCGCTCTACTTCTTTGAAACATGCTCCTGGGATCAAATTTGTAATTATATGCTTCCAATAATGCTTCATTTTCTCAGTTTCAACATTTGGTAAGTTGTCTTTGGACTGTCTGGGCCTATAACTGGAGAATTATTCCAGTCTCTTTTATGCTATACACAGCATCTCTTACATTGTGAATTCAGTATTATCTGTGAGGATTTAACAAGAAAAATTAGAATATGGTATATCCTCATCCTTTCATTCTCAATGAAAAATCCACTAACTGTGGACTTGTTTTCTTCCCATAACTGCCAGCAAGTACAGTGGAAACAGCAGAAACCACATTGCAGCTTCATTATGTGTATTCTTTATGCTTTAGCACAACCTGGCTGCAGGTTTTCTGTGTGTCAGTTAAGTGTGTCAGTTATCAAATCTGTGAGCCATCAGTGTGTACAATTTGATCAAAATCTATCTTATAACAATGATAACATGCTCCTGTAAACAATATGGAACAAATTCTGCAGCTCCAAAGAACATTAATCTCAGCATCTCCTCATGCCTGGAAAGTGAAGGCAACACTTTGAAGATTTCAACAAAGAAACTCTAACAACCTTTCTTGAGCAGAAGAAATGCACATTTAAATTTTTATTACATAGTTTGGTAATTTGACAAATAACCAAATAGCTTTGTGGGTTTCTCCAAACTCTTTAATTAGGACAACAAAAACAAGAGAAATAAATCCTACATATTCTAACATTTTAAGACTTTTTAAATCGAGGAAGAAGACACATTAAGGAGTTATGAAAATCTAACCTGGAGTTTTCATGGACATGCAAGCAGCGATGCTCCAAACATGCAGCCAATGCATGCAGCAAATCAGATTTGGGCCACTTTGAGTGTGTAATAAGAAGGTAGACTTAATGTCCATTAAGAACAGCAGGAATGCCTGTCTGCGATGATGCACTGAGGTCCAAGGTCTCTTCCAGGTTTAATAAAAGAATGAAAAAGAAAACGATGTGTCACAGGCCACAACACCATGAGGTAAAGGTGGTGGAGGCTGCAGCTTTCAGTGTGTTTGTCTGGACTTTCTGTTTATGGTGTGTGTGTGTGTGTGTGTGTGTGTGTGTGTGTGTGTGTGTGTGTGTGTGTGTGTGTGGGTATACTGTAGGTAAGCTGAGCCAAAGAGACGCTGACTGTGTTGAATCTCGGCAGCAGAGCAGCTCCAGACGCCAGAGACACGCTGCACCTCTCTCTCCCTCTCTCTCTCAATTCACTCGCTTTGTTTCTCAGATGCAGCTCAGATGGACTCTGCCTTGATGTATGGAAAGAAAAGCCCACTGAGTAGTCATGGTGATATCTCTCTCTTCCTCATACACACACACAGAGAGAGAGAGCACGCCTTCATTCCTCTGCACACACCCCACAATCCCACTACGTGTGTGTGCGTGTGCGTGTTATAAGCAGAAAATACACTCTGACTCTCGGTGAAGTGACGGCTGTCACGCTGCTCCCAGTTTTCCCTGACTCAGCAAAAACAGGAAGGAGGAGGAGAGTGATGGAGAGGCTGAAAGGTGGCAGAGGATAGGGAGCGAAAAAGGAAAGATATTAAGAGAAACGCTGGGTTTGAACTGATCGGTGAGAGTTGAAAAAAAGACTGTAAATGAATTCGTTTCTGAATTGGGGAAGCGGAGAAATGATGGACTCTGACATGAGGTACACAGTATATGACAGCAGTGAGAGCACGTGTTCAGGTGGAATTTGCAGAAATGACTGTTAAGAATAACTAATGAACTGACAAGTTAGTGTATGAGCGTGCGACAAAATGCGAGCAAGAAGGTTGAATGCTCGTAATTCTATTCATGACGGAAGGTTAAAGTCCTGCGCTGCAAAGAACGGAACAAGTGAAAATAGATTTTAAGCAGTAAGACTCTTCAGAAAGAAAAACTAAGAAGCGCTCCATGTCCCTGTTCAGTCGTTTGACTCACGCACAAAAACACACAACGACTGGGTAACGATTGCTTTCAGGTGCTGTTATGAGCTACAGTGAAATGTGAAGCTATTAGATTTTTACTGTTTTAGGTGTTTGAAATCCAAAAATGACAAAGTGTCACACCTAAAGCTTGGTGTGATCTTGACAGTGCAGGGAAAAAACTTTTAAAATTCAATAAATCATAAAGTGTGCGTCCATGCGAACAGGTACAACCGAATGTTTAAAGATGAAGCTGCAGATCCAGATGGGCGATTTTCATGCCTCCAGCATTCTACAGGTCTTTACTGTGTGGATCCCCCCCCCCCCACACACACACACACACACACGAGAGAGAGAGAGAGAGAGAGAGAGAGAGAGAGTTATGATATGTCTTTGAAGTGAGCCGATACCCAGCGGGCCTGACGGCCGTGTCGCATCAGCACCAACGCGGGCTGGCATGTGTCTAAACCCATGGTGATTCCACCCTGAGAGGAGAAAAGACCACTTAATGCTGCTTAGTGCGCGCGCAAACGTACGCACGCGCAGACACATAAACGTACACAAACGTCGTGGACATCCCGGGTATCTGGGAAAGCTGCCCTGTGGACGCGCTCAAAACACAGTGAGTGAGAAAGAGTCGTTGGCGAGGATCAGAGACCCCGGCTTCATCCATCCGTCACCGGCTGAGCAGGAGCGCGGAGGCCCGCTGACAGGCGACCAGAGCCGGTGCAGCAGAGCGGAGGAAAGGAAGAGGGTGGCCTCTCTCAGCCAGCCACTCTCTCTCTCTCTCTCTCTCTCTCTCTCTCTCTCTCTCTCTCCCTCTCTCTCACGCACACACACAAAGAATCTGGAAGTCTGGACCCTGATGCAGGAGATAAGAGCAGCTTTCTGCGTCCACAAGGCTCTGCGTGATCGGACAAACCAGAGCAGAGCGGCGCTCCTGAAAAACACCGAAGTGCAATTATGGAACGATTCATAAAAGTTACACGACTGAAATTGTGTAAAACGTTTCCGACTTTACCCTTGAAAATATAAGTAGGTAATAATAATAATAATAATAATAATAATAATAATAATAATAATAATAATAATAATAATAGTTCCAGCACGAATATAGCGCCAACTTTGCTTTTATATTATGCGTTTTTCCTCTTTATTTATTTTTTTTATTTAAAAAATCATTTATTGTATTTATTTTTTCTTTCTTAATTTCCATTAAATTTTTTAATATTTAATTGTTCAATATTTAATTATCTAACATTTTTCTATTATAGTTTAAGCGGCTATAAATATTTCGACATTGTTATTAAATCGTTCAGCTCTTTTGCTGCTCTTTCGCTAATTAGAGACTTTGGTCACATTTAATAACCCGCAATCGAACATTATTATTTTACAAACACGGACATTGTGACCTGAGAAAAATAAAACCTTGCTAGACTTCTGACCGTTTTATAAATAATTCATAAATCTCTTTTTTTCTTATAGGACATAAAAGCTGTTGTTAGAGAATGATGGCAGCGGCAGTCACTGGCACGGATTTGGGACAGAACTTTTTATTAAACATTATGAAAACAAGATTCTCAACAACGTTCCACTTTGTATGGTTTTCACTTGTTGACAGTCAGGACACGTTCATTGAATAAATATAGAAATCATATGTACAGATATAAATTTACAGCACTGTGCAGAAGTTGTTTTGCATTTATTCCCCGCGTTCTTTAACTTCACATTTTTTGAAGCTCTTGTTGCTTTCGGTAAATATGAGAAAAATTGAGATTTACACAAAAGACAAAAAAAATCTAATTAAAATAAGAAAGATAGGTGGATAGAATCTGATGTTTGTCTACATACTGGAAATGCTTAATTTGTTAATAATTCGCAAGAATCGACTTGTATTGTATATCTCCCCTTTTTTGGTTCCCATAAAAAGATACAAAATTGGAAGAATCACATTTTTCTCAGTTTTCTCTTCAGCTTGTTGTTGTTTTGCCCTGACATCCTGATCAAACACTTCCAGTCTCTCTCCCTGCACGGTTCGCCCTCCAACAGGTAGTCTGTGCATCGGGCACTTCTGCACAATATTGCACATATATCTATGTAGCAGGAACCAGGGGTTTCTTGTTGACAGAATAATGCATGGAGTTACTCCAAGAACAGGAAGCTCTACCATCAGACTTTTCTATTAGCGCTCATTAAGACTGCAGTTTAAACCCACAGCCCCTGCAAGACGTTTGATTACAATATTAAACGTAAAAAAGGAAAGAAAAGAAACATAAAAGAAACCCTAAGTCTTTTTTAATCGTCGGGTTGGTGCATAGAATTTTAGCAGCGAATGCAGTCCATGTAATAACCGAGGGTTTCCCTCTCACAGAATTTACATCCAGGGTTGTTTTTTTTTAAACAGATCAAAAGGTCCTATGAGTAGAAAACAAAATGTCCAGTTTGATCTCTTCTTAGTGCAGTTTAACATTACACATGTTCAGTAGAAGGAGGACGAGGATATCATAGACGATTTGCATGCTGTTACATACAAACATTTGTATTTAAGACATTTCGAAGAATCCAAGCAACAAAAAGCAAGTTGTTGTTTTAAAAAGAGAGAAAGAGGGAGAGGGTAAAATAACACAGGTTACTGCTTTTCTCTACACAGTATGTACAGGTGGAAATAAATACAGTCTAAAATCTGGCTCAGTTAATCTCTTTTTGTCGTGTTTTTTTCTTTTTCTTTTTTAAAACAATAGAAAAATTGATTGAAAATAGCAGTTAAAGACGCATCCAGTTTTTACGCACTACAGCAGATTGTTCTCCATTTTTTTCTCTCCTTGTACCTCTCGGGGTGTAGGATGGAAGAGGGGGTCATTGGCTTTTTATTTTTCCGCATACCCAGGCCTTACTGATGGCAGAGAAAGAGGAGGAAGAGGAGATGCGAACCGTGGGCCATGCTTTCCATACACGTGGAAGATTCGGGGAGAGGTTACCATACATGTCCTGCATGCAGGGTTGCAAATGGGGATGGGGGGATTATTAGACTTGCATTATTGAAAAGTCTCTGCATTACAGGCTTATAAACAGTCTTTCTTCGCCGGTGGTGTATTGCTTCTTCTTTTCAGTTCATTCAGACTTTTCCCCCTTTAAACAGAACACATTTGCCTCGTTTTTAAGACCAACCCCGCTGCTCTCTCTGAGTTAAGACAGTCACGTGTCATATTAGTTCAGTAAGACTCGTGATTAGCTTCTGCTGCACCGGAGGATACACAAATAAAAGTCTACAGGCTAACAGTGATCCCAAGTGCCCACCTGACAGGCTGCGGCATTCTTACAGAAGTTTCGCCTAAACATGTTTAAGACTGAAAATCGCGTCCGTGCACGGCTACTGCTTAAGTCTTGTGAGTGGAGGAAAAAAGTGTAAACAAAATAGAAAAGAAGAACAAACGTGAATGAATGTCTGCGTGAGGCGCTACAGGTCAGCAGCCCCTCTCACATGAAGAACTCGGCGTTAGCTTGTTTCCCGGACGGATCTCTCGTGTTCGCGGGTCCGCCGGCATTGTAGGTCCGGCTGGCCAGCTTCTCGTACTTCTCCTTGTATAGATCCCTCTCCTTGACCAGGCGCGCCACGTCCTGCTTCAGCTGTTCCACCTGGTTCTGCAGGGTGCACTTTTCGGTCTCCAGCATGTGCCTCTGCTGCACGCGCTTGAAGCGGCAGGACTGCGCGTAGCCGCGGTTCTTGAGCGTGCGCCTCTTCTGCTTCAGGCGGATCACCTCCTCTTTGCTGAAGCCTCGGAGCTGCCGGTTCAGCTCCCGCACTGTCATGCTGACCAACTGCTCGTCCGAGAAGCGATCTTCGAGGCGGGCGTGGTGGCCGTGGTGGTGGTGGTGGTGGTGGTGATGCGCTTGGTGATGGTGGGCCGCCGAGGCCGCGGAGAGGTCCTCGCCAACGTACTGCTGCCCGCGGAAACCCTCGTAGGTCTGGTGGTGGTGGTGGTGGTGCGCGTTGCCGATGAGGGCCTCCACCGCGTCCTCCGGCGTCAGGTTGAGCGCCTCCGGATTGATGTGGTGCTGGTAGCTGGGGATCCAGTACAGGTCCTCCAGCTGGGGCTTCCCCCCGGTGCTGTGATTGTTGTTGCCGCCGCTGTTGTTGCTGCTGCCGTTGCTGCTGACGCCGCTGGCGAGGCCCTGGTTCGGCTGCGCGCCCGGGCTCGGGGCGCAGAAGCTGGGCGAAGAAGGCACGGAGGAACAAGGGGTGCTAATCGGGGTGGAGGAGAGGGAGCCCGACGGGAGGCGGTGGCAGTAGCGGTCGGCCTCCGGCGGCTCCTTCTTGACCTCGAACTTCATCAGGTCAAAGTCGTTGACATACTCGATGGCCAGAGGGCTGTTGGGCAGCTCTGCGCTCATGGCGAGGTCGGTGGCCATGTCAGTCCATGCGACGACTCCTGCCCTCACAGCCAAACCGACGGCGGGCAGTCCTCTCGGATACAGATTGTGGAGAGGGATAAAAGGTTGTATGGTGTATAAATAGACACACGCACACGCCCGGTGCGTGGGGCTACTGCAGGGCCAGCAAGCGGGTAGAAAACTTATTAAGGTTGTTTGTCCCTAAGTAACTTCTATTTATAGTGGCGTGAATATACCTCTGCATGTAAATGAACTTGTACACCTGCCAGTTCGCCTCCGCTCCCTGCTCTTGTTGACAACTTATCCCAGGTCAAATGCACGCTTTAATACCAGGAGCCCCCCCCCCCGGGGTGCTTGAAACTCGAGCCCAGTGAATTTGGAACCACCAACCTGTCCTGTCCTCGCTTCACCTCTGCAGCCCACTTGCCTCCCTGTGATTTACAGTCCTCGGTTCTGCTCGATCGAGTGACAGGAACAGATCTCTTCTCCTCCGCTCTCCGGCCGTATTAGAAATATTTTCCAAGCATCCCTCCTCCGCTGTTTACAAGTTGATCGCGAGCTCCTGTAGGCTGCTGGCTCGAGTCACTGCAGCATGGCCCGGACTTAAAGTTTTTTCTCATACAGTCACATCTAGCAGTGTGGCGCTGGGAGCTGCTCGGGGTTGCGAGTAAAAATAAAAAAATAAAAAATAAAGATTTACCAAAAAGTCCCAGGAATCCACAAGCCGGTATGGCACGCGTGCGGATGGTTACAGAGCCCGTGGGATTCAGATGAAGTTGCAAACAGTTCTCTTACTTGCAGGGACAGGAGGAGGCTTGTCCCTGGTTCTTGTGGTCAGTCCATTTATGAATTTAAACAGCCTACTTACAGGCTCGGTCCCCTCGGTGCTGCCCCCCCTCCTCTCTCTCTCTCGCTGGGTCGCACTTTTGACCTTTCGTGTGGAATTTTATACAAGAGGTGATAAATTCCAGCTGTTTTGTGTCTGACGGCCCTCACAGAGCTCCTCACAGCAACAACGCAGTGTAACTGAGTCGCTGGAAGGCACTCTGCACTTATAAAGACAGCGTGGCCCCCACGACCCTCCCACACGGAGGTGCGACGGGCCAATGAGGAGGAGCTGGCAGCCGCGCATTTGCATTCTCCTATAAGGGAAGAGCCTCCCAATTGTCTAGCAGCGGCCGGCCGAGGATAGCCGAATGCAGCCGAAGGGCGGTGGGTGGGGTGGGGGGGGACACGAAGGGGAGAACAGGTGCAGCAGATCCCCCCCTCTAGTGACCGAGCAAACGCTACTGCACGGAAGAGCGCACGGAGTAAGAGGAGAACTACCGGAGTTTCTCGGAGGGAAACATGTTTACTCAGAAAGGAGAAAGACTTGTGAGCGAAGCGGTCTGTGATGTAAAGAGGCTGCTGAGAGTCCCAGCAAGGAGAACGACCTCCACCTCTTTCATTTCTGATATCTACATCCTGCAAACATGCAGCAACTGTATGGAGGTCTGTTTCACCCCCTTATAGGCGGGGAGCTCCTGTAATGATACCCGTTTTACACTTTTTACATTTGAGCTTCATGAATGTAAGAAGGTGTGTGTGTTACTGTTTCCCCGGGATCACTATATAATCATTTATAGAATTTGACAGCCAGTACTTTTACGGAGTTCATAAATCCAGTACGAATCGATTACAATTCGTGACTATTTCACGAACTGCCTTAAGACCGGGAATATACCCGGTAAAAAAAAAAAAAAAAAAAAAAAAAAGAAATATATATATATATATATATATATATATATATATATAGGCCACGTGGAACAACATAGTTCTTAAAAAAGGTAGTAAAAGAAAGGACAAGCGGAGAAATCCAGCTAAACTACGGATTAAGTAGTAGTACAAGTAATAAAAGAAATTAAAAAAAATAAAGCAAAGAGAGAATTTCAAACTGCTACTGGAATAATAATAATAATTTAAGAAAAAAAGTCCAGGTTTAAGTGTGGGAGCGCACATCAAACGCATAAAACAATGAGAAGAATGTATTAGACCCACTTTCCATTTCCAGATCCCGGACACACCACACACATCCAAATCTATCAATCACCGATCGATTTAAGGCCGCGCGCCCCTTTGCCAAAAAGGAAAATCAATCCGCGTTTCCGCAGGTCCACGAGGAGGCCGCGGAGTATCTGCGCGCGGGGTTAAGTAAGATTGGACAGGCTCTATTTTCATTCGCAATTAAGCACAAATTGCATCATCTCAGCTCATCTCCGCAGATCCACGCATAATTAAACCCTGCGCGCGTCTCCATCTGGGACGCATAAGTCTTTTTTTGTATTATTAATTCGGCGGGGGTATAACAGCAAGGCTGAGCAGGATGAGATGTCGATAAGCATCATGGGAATAGGACTTAAACGGAGCATCGCTGCACCTGACCCGCTTAGCCTCCTCAGCAGTGGCCGCATCCCAGAGGACCATCTCACCGACACTTGAGTGATACATGTGCGGGAGAAAGTGCCGATCTGCGGGAAAAACAGGTGGCAGTAAGTTTAACTTGGTCAGATGTGAAAAGCAAAACCTTGCACAGCTGCTGAGCTTAACTTCCAGTCCGAAGCGGCCATGAAATACGCGCCCCCTCTGCCTCAAATCTGCTGGCAACGATGAAAAGAAGAGTGTGAGATGAAGGGACGGAAATCATATCAAGGTATTTCAAGTTTAGGTGTGCTAAGTCATTATTAGAGGGTTTAAAAAAAATCTAATAAGCAGGAGCTGGCCCTCAAACGCCAAGCTAAGCAGTCTGCATAGAAATAGCGCATTTAAGAAGATCTGCTGTGTCCATTCATTGTCAGGGGAAGGGGAGTGTCTGCGGCCGAGGGCTTGAGACATAAATTTTTGAAGTCAGGGTTTTCATTGTGTCTTTGCATACTGGGACTTCGCTGCAAGTGCAGTTCTACCGATTTAAGCAAAATGGACATCAGCAAGGTGGTGGATCTATGAGGATCACTTTGAGCCAAGGTAGCCAGCATCCAGACCAGCTCCGGGAGGTGGCTGAGGGTTATCTGAGGCCTTTGGGGGTTTTGTCACTAATGCCGCTGCAGAGGAATCAGATTTAATTGTGCAAGGAAAGGATATGACACACACGCACACATGCATGAGCATTAAGAGTGAAGTTGATAGGGGGCTTACTTTAGACAGCAAGTTTTGCCACATTTCCAAGGCCTGGCATGTATAGAAATCATGTTTGTTCTCCACGGCGATGAAAAGGACTCAAAGAAGCAGAACAGCAATTCAAACAACACACACATCTGTTTTGCTCTGAATTTCAGCTCAGTGCGAGACTTGACACCGTGCCATCACTGAGTCCACAGACACTTGTAGAAAGACCAAATCACACAACACAACTGTTCCCACCAGCATGCACATTCTTATGGCTGCTGTCCGAACAAGCGAGTGAACTCAGCACACTAAGAAATCCATTAGCGATGATCACAGAAACTTTGGGAAAAGAGAAACTCTAGTTTTCCTGTGGAAGAAATTCAGAAACATTCAGTTTGCTAAATGCATTGTGTGAAAAATGGAAAGACACCAAGGAAAGGAAAGCTAAATTAGGATGAGGTGCTGGATGGAGAGATGAAGGTGACAGAGTGTCAACTTCAGAGGGAGTTCAGTACCAGCAAACTGCATTTATTTAAGTAATTTGTTTTTATCAGTTTTGGCTTTTTGTTGTTAAAGTTTAATTATTATACCTAAGAAAATGTAAAATTAATTGAGAGTTAAAGGGGTAAAAGATGTTGAAATTTACTTTATATATTTATACTTTATATAGTTTTCTTATATTGAGTTATGTTTACTTTTGTCTAAACACAGTAAAATTCTGCTCTTGCTTCATTTATAATTTCTACTTTAATATTTAAAGTAAAAAAAACAAAAACAAACATTTCTCTTGTGGCAAATCCAAACACTCATTAGAGTTGTGTGGCAGAGAACAAGCATACCATATCTTGTCTGGTTTTCTTTTGTTTTGGTGAGTCGACTTCTTAAATTCTATAGTGACATTTTTTGGGTGGCGGAGACAGGTGACTGTGAAAACCTTCAGCAACAATAACTTGAAGTAATTTTTTTCTGTTTGACTTTATGAGTCTCTCACATCATTGTGTCAAACAGAATGGCAGTGCAGGAATTTTGGCCCAATCTTCGTTATAACATTGCTTCAGTTCATTGCGGTTTGTGGGCATTCATTTATGAATGCCCACAAACTAAGCTTTGGCTGCTGAACAGATGTCCTCACAATTGACTCTAGAGTGTTTTGGTATGCAGAAGCGTTCATAGTTGATTAAATCACTGTAAGTTGCCCAAATACGGTGGCTGCAAAACAAGCCTAAATCATCAAGCCTCCTCCACCGTGTTTGCTGTATGATACGGTGCTGGTATGAAGTGTTTTTGCGGATGAGCTGTGCTATGGTTTGATTTTTGCATTTTGTTCAGGTGCAACTTTGCAATGTAAAGCTGTGCTGCCATGACCTTTTTATCCTGGCAGCTTTTCCAAACAAGAGCTCCTAGGAAGAATGGACATCCCAGCATCCCAGCAAATGATTGTAGCAAGATGTTGTCTGCATGCAATTCAATTAAGTTATCTTTATATAGCCCCAAATCACAACAACAGTTGCCTGAATGTGCTTTATTGTAAGGTAAAAACCCTACAATAATACAGAGAAAATCCCAACATTCAGATGATGCCCTATGAGCAAGTGCTTGGCAACAGTAGGAAGGAAAAACTGCCTTTTAACAGGAAGAAACCTCTAGCAGAACCATGTTAATGGCTGTGCCATGTTCATGCATGCTCAATAATCCAGGTAAAGAAATCCCAGAAAGTTGATTCTGTTCATCTGGATGCAGAATTTTGAGTGGAATGAATGTTCATCACTCTTCCAAATGATGTCTTCAGTCTAATCTGACTGCAGGTTTCCCCAAAAGAATAAGCAGTACAGATGGATGAGGATAAATGACAGTGATAAATCTCACTAACTTTGATGTAAGGAAATGGAAGCTTTGTTACAAAAGATACAAAAACATTTTTGGACTCTATACATAGCTACTCCCTTCATAAAAAATGTACAATAGTTGATTTTGGATTTGCAATAAAAAGCGAAGCTACTTTAATTTACAGGCGTGCCAGTTGCTCTCTGCTAGTCACTCCATCTGCCAGTTTGAGGTTGAAGTTTGCTACCATTAGCTAGTAATTAGAGCTCCACCCTCTTATCTAAATATGCTTAATTCTGTCTCCAAGAAAACAACCACAGGAGAGGCCAAAAAATTGTGTGATGTCACAATGATTACATGATTCCATCTTTTATACAGTTTATGGCGTTGAAACAAGCAACATCTCTGCTCATCCCACCAGAGCTAACACCAATCTAATTCATGTTATGGATATAGTAAATGGACTGATTCTTATATAGCACTTGTTTAAACCCAACAAATGACAAACAAGTACAATTACTTTTGCTTACCACTCAGTTGTCATATCAGTGTGTATGTGACATTTCACTTTTAATGGCCAGTTTGACTGGATTAGGCACACCTTTAGCGTACTGTTAGCGTACTGTTCAGGCTGCAGTGCATGTGTTACTGTAGCTCAGGATTCCATGTCTGTCTAAACACATGTATACAATTGCAATATATTTTAATATTTTGTGTATTCATATATCTGTCCATGTCTCATGATCTATCTGGCTTGTTCCTGTAATCGTACAAGAACAGCCACGCAGCTTTCCTTTTTGACAGCTCAACCTGTCGGTCCATCCAGTGATGATGTTGTTATAGTAACAGGGCATAGAAACTTAAACTAAACAGCAAAACCCCAGAAGAAAAATAAATAGGATTTTTAGAACCCTTGAGCACTTTCTCACAAGCCAGTTCTGTCAAATCTCCAACACACACTCTCACACAAACACACACCCGATGAAGGATCACAGTTGACCTTTCTTTTTGTCTCTTCGAGTCTCCATGGACAGATGATTTCTCTCCCTGTCTTCTCTCCATCTCGTGCGCTTTTACTAAAAATTGAAATATTGATCTTAATTAGAGTTTGCCGAGCTCAGCAGCTCATGTTGAGGGTTTTAGACAAGAAGCAGCAGACATCTGTCTAAGGCACTTACATCTTCAGCGTAAGAGAGCAGCGTGGGTGAGGAGGGGGGAGGAAGGGGAGGGAGGGAGGGGATGTGTGGTGAGAAGAGAAGAGTGATGGCTCCCTCTCTTCTGCTTTTTCTGAGAAACATGTTAAGCTCTCCATCTCCGCTCGCTGCTGTCAATACCACTGAGAGAGAAGTCAAGTGAAAAGTGACATGCACACACACAACTCAAATACCTATCCTAGCAAAATGTATTCATCACAGTCTGACTGGCAGTTTTGTGGCAATCTGTACATGAGCAAAAGTTTTTAACTTGGTCACATTCATCATCTGAAGGATCTCAACCCCAAGTACGTCCTTGATGAAACAAACAGTATCCTAAAGAAAGCAGTTCTCTTGTCTATTTGAATAGAAATACTTTTAACTGGGCTCAACATTCACTCTCAGTATCCATTAGTGCTGTAAATTTGAAAGTGAGGACCTTTCCAGAGTAGTAAACAACAGACTCACGTTATCGTGTGGATCAGAATAAGTGGTTCTTAAACTGATGGGCTTAGAGACACTGCAGGTGAGGTAAGTTGGATGGCAAGTAGCAAAATGTACAAAATGAAAACAACTGGAATAAAAATGTTGTATTTTAAAATTTACAGTTTCACTACCGACCACTTCAGGCTGGCATGGACACTTTGATTGATAGATGTACTGCATTAGGCCTCACCTCCGCTAATTTGAATAACTGAATTAGACCTCTCTGCTTGCAGCTTTTAATGCATTTATTGGTCCGTTGCTTGGCAAAAGTTAGCCGTTATTTCTGTTTGTGCGATACCCTCGTATAATGGATACTGCTTGGTAGCTTAAGAATGCCATCTGCACTGTAATCTGGACACAACCTTGTTAAAGTGAATTGTTAAATGTTGTCATTTTTATGCTTATTGTTTCAAACTGTGTGATCAAAGACATTCCTTTGTCTCTGACCACCTCTCCAGCCACTCTGGTGCTGGGGGAGGTTTTTATTGTAAGCACATGCTATCTGAAAGATCTGTTTCTTGTGTTGTAAGCTTCCTGCTTTTATGATCCTTTTGGTGAGCAGAACCTGATGGTCCAATTTTATTATGAAGAATTATTTGGAGGAATAAAAAACAAACAAGCAAACAACCCCCCAAACAAAAATAAAGAAATAAATCAAGAAAACCAAACTAGACCTGTTGGCTACTGCCATAGAGATTGAAAATGTGACGTCATTCAGGGGTAAAACCGCAAAGGATTCTGGGAACTCGTGGCAAGAGGTACTAGCGCACGCAGGCTTTCAATTGAAATCAGTTATACAGCGATAAAAAGAAACACAAAAATGTCAAGAAGCTGTTGTATTATTAACTGCAATAGCCGGTCACATGACAGCCACGGGAAGCCGACGGGTAAAGAGATCGGTTGTTATCGGATTACGTCATTGAAGAGAAATTGTTCGAGCCATGTTTCCGAAGTAATAAAGAGCCAACGGATGGCCTGGATTGCAGCCATTCAAAGACCAAATATAACGTCCCAGAACACTCCAGCTCACAGGTTAGTCTGCTCCAAGCATTTCCACAAAGGTCAGAGTTTTGTAGTAGTTAATACGTCATTTTTCATAACATAATTAGTGATATAGGTTACAAGCAAGTCTGGCGCTGAACAGAAATTGTCGCGCTATGCTCCTTTATTTATTGTGCATAAATAGTGAATTGTCCTGACACAATATTGCGTTTCGCTTCTGTTATTATGGTACATTGACAAAAACATATACTTTTATTCACAGGATAAAACAGTTGTTTTGTATCACCAATTGCCCAGTGCGATTACAGCATACAATATTATTGTCACTGCTACATTTCTGTAACGCGTACCAGAAATTATTTCCACTACTAATTAATTACCGTTGAGCTCAAAGGTCCTATTAATAAACGGTTAACGAATGTGTATTTATGAAGATGATTTGTGAGACTGGTAAACTTACCTTTGTTCGTACGATGGTCTTTCGTTCTACACGGTGCATTTCAAGGTCCTGCACCCATCCGTCGGTAAACTGTACCTGGGCTTGTTGCAGTGACCTGAAGTTACTAAACTTCATGAGTGTATGCACTCACTCCAAGAACCGTATAATTATAAATGAGCGTGGTGAAGTTGGGCAGCACGCTAATGTCTTTTGTCCACTCTGTGTGCTCGTAAGGGTCTGACCCTTTCACTCCTTTGATTTTTTTCCTCGTGAAAGTCACGTGGTCTGTCAATCTCTATTGGTGGGAAGAGGATTTTAGCACTGTCTACTTTCTATAGTTGGTTATGCAGCATGAAGTACGAAGAGAGAATGTATACAGTGTATAGTGAACACCAAATTACACCTTGACTGGGTAAAATAGCATTGACTTAATACTGTTGTGTAATCATTAAAAAAATCATTAAAAAAACATTGTTACAGTTTTTTTTTTCAACCTATTTTTTGTACAATTACAAATGGTTATTGTAAGGTACTGACATTATTTAATCTAAGTGATGGGTACGAAGCAAAACTAGCTTTGATACACAGAGTTTTCCAATACCTTGTTCTGCCAAACACATCTCACAATATCAGATTTTTAATACAAATGTCAGGGTTCCTGGGTCGGTGACCCAGTGTTTTTAGTTTTGTCACATTTAGGTTATGTTGCCACATCAATGTTCTCACTTCCTGCTTTTCCTGTGTCAGCTCGTCTCTTGTGTTATTAGCCAGATTATGTTCAGCTGTGTACTCACCGGTCTCTCATTATCATCCTCATCAGTCTGTGTATTTAAGTCCTCTTTTTCCACTCGTTCACTGTAGTGTCATTGATGTTAATGTCGTCTCTCCGTATGTATATTCAGTTAGTCAGCCAGCCATTCATCCAGTCTTTCAGCCAGCCAGCCAGCCAGTCAGTCCTTCGTTCCTGGCCTGTTCATCCACGATTCATAATAAACCATCTTCAGTTCTTCACTATCCACCAGTCCTGCATTTGGGTCACTTCCTCGCCTCCACACACGACACTCCTGACAACAAGAGTTACTGAGTGATTCTTTTATTTTTTATTTTTTATAAAAGATATAGATCTCAAAGTCTATAGAAAATGTGAAATAATGGTATCAATAAAAAGTTGTTGTTTTTTTTACTAGTATGAACAACTGTCAACAATATGTGCTGTACTTAAATTGCACATAAAAATGATGACAGTACAGCAGAGCACCAACTGTAGAGCCATCTGTGAGTCAAGGTGGAGGGAGGAGCTTGACTCAAGCAGCAACCTGGCTGCATCCCTGTGAGTGACTTAGTTTGTTGTGGGAAGTTAGACAAGTTGCCACAGCAACAGAAACATACGGTGAGGCTATAGGAAAGTAGTGACTGAAAGAGATCCAAGCTAAACTGGAAGGTGTCCATAACCCTAACTACACATACGCATAGTTTTAATAAATTATTCATTTAGTTTCAGTATATTGTCACACCCTATTATACAATATAGCCTACTAATTTCCAAAGTTGTTGTCACATCACAAAATACACAACTCCAGCTCTCCACTGAAAAACTCAGAAATGAGCCACACTGTCACACTTAATAATGGATTGCATTTATATAGCGCTTTTCAAGACCCTCAAAGCACTTTACAATTCCACTATTCATTCATTCACTCTCACACACTGGTGGAGGCCAGCTACAGTTGTAGCCACAGCTGCCCTGGGGCAGACTGACAGAAGCGAGGCTGCCATATCGTTCCATCGACCCCTCTGGCCAACACCAGTAGGCGAAGTGTCTTGCCCAAGGACACAATGACCGAGACTCGAACCGGAAACCTTCCGATTACAAGATGAGCTGCCAACTCTTGAGCCACGATCGCCCCCAACCACTTAGGTGACATGCTCCCTTGCTGCCATCAACACAGCCAGAGGGGCTTAATCCGTTATTTAGTTTCTCAAATTAGCAAAGCAGTGTAAACATAGACGTGCGTCATCAAGTCCAGTGACATTCTGTCATGCAGATACTCTCCCAGGATAGATATTCAGTTAGAGGCTTGTTTCATAATAAACTCCATTGTGTTGATCATAACCGGGGAGAGCAGTGAGTACCTGCGCATAAACACTTGTTAAAAGGAAAAGCTGACTTTCAGAGGAGCTGCTGTTGAGAATAAAAAAGTTAAAAGTAACACAGTTATAATAGGATCATGTGAAAAGACACCTAGCTGTGTTTTGCCAAACACATCTCACAATATCAATATCTGATCTGAAAAAGAAGAAGTGCTCAGACATACAATAAAACACTCTTCAATGCCTCTATGTGATTCTTTTCATGTGCTGGATGGAGGCTGTTAGGGCACAAGACATGTATAAATATGTGATTGTATAGTCACGATCTAGCTGTGTATCAAAGTTGTATTAAGTGTCAAACTACTTTTTTGTTGCCATCACAACTGCAAGGTTAAATAGCACGTTTATGTTGTAAAACGCACACACACAATTTTTGGTCCCCATGAAGATGTTAATACCCGTACACACACACACACACACACACACACACACACACACACACACACACACACACACACACACACAGTCAACCAGAGTGTAACAGTATGGTAGGCAGTAAAGCAAAAGTCAGCAACTCACAATATGCTTTTTTAAATATGAGATATTTCTGCATTTTGTGTTAGAGAATTTGAACTGGCTCAAGAGGTACATGGTCTTTTTTTGATTCAATTACAGTAAGACTTTAAATTAGATTGTCAGAATTATAATACTGTTGGCTCAAGAATGACATGCTTTCACATTTAGAGTCGTGGTAAGAAGTTTACGCACATTTATGATGGGCATGAATGTCATGGTAATTTGGGGCTTATAATGATTCCCTTGAACCTTTTCCATGGCCGAATGAGCTTCAATGACCTTAAAAACAAGTATTAGGTGCACAAGTTTCAACTTTTATTTTAAAAGGCTTCAAAATATACAGTGGGGCAAAAAAGTATTTAGTCAGCCACCGATTGTGCAAGTTCCCCCACCTAAAATGATGACAGAGGTCAGTAATTTGCACCAGAGGTACACTTCAACTGTGAGAGACAGAATGTGAAAAAAAAATCCATGAATCCACATGGTAGGATTTGTAAAGAATTTATTCGTAAATCAGGGTGGAAAATAAGTATTTGGTCAATAACAAAAATACAACTCAATACTTTGTAACATAACCTTTGTTGGCAATAACAGAGGTCAAACGTTTACTATAGGTCTTTACCAGGTTTGCACACACAGTAGCTGGTATTTTGGCCCATTCCTCCATGCAGATCTTCTCGAGAGCAGTGATGTTTTGGGGCTGTCGCCGAGCAACACGGACTTTCAACTCCCGCCACAGATTTTCTATGGGGTTGAGGTCTGGAGACTGGCTAGGCCACTCCAGGACTTTCAAATGCTTCTTACGGAGCCACTCCTTTGTTGCCCGGGCGGTGGGGGACAGAAAAGCTTCTTACAGAAGACGTTACAGGTCTGTGAGAGCCAGAGATTTTCCTTGTTTGAGGTGACCAAATACTTATTTTCCACCCTAATTTACGAATAAATTCTTTACAAATCCTACCATGTGGATTCATGGATATTTTTTTTTTCACATTCTGTCTCTCACAGTTGAAGTGTACCTCTGGTGCAAATTACTGACCTCTGTCATCATTTTAGGTGGGGGAACTTGCACAATCGGTGGCTGACTAAATACTTTTTTGCCCCACTGTATGAAGTAGTACAGCGGTCCCCAACCTGTTTTGCGCCACAGACCGGTTTATGTCCAACAATATTTTCACAGACCTTTAAGGTGTCACGGATAAATACAACAAAATAAAACCAATACTGGTACCAAAAAAAAGAAGATTTATTCATACACACGGGAAAAGACCCAGGGAAATCAAGTTAGTGATAAACATTTTAGTGTTAAACAAATAACACTAAAAACCGATAAAAACCCAGAAAACCATAAATTTCACACCCGAGCCTCAACTCTCATGGCCCGGTATCAAACAACTCACGGATCGGTACCGGTCCGTGGCCCGGGGGTTGGGGACCGCTGAAGTAGTACATGTGTCACACTGACTGTTGCCATCACAATGCTTTGGTTAAATTGCAGGTTTGCCTCATAAACCACAGGATAAGGTGCCACACTTGTCACACTCACACAAAAAAATGTGTGTATTATAGATTCAATGCAACTGAGTGTTATTACAAAAATGGAGACGGCTGGAAGGTAAGTGCTGAAGGTTGTTTCAATGTCAGAGGGAACTATTAACACTTAAACATGAAAACACACGTGGACCTCGAGTTAATAATTTTTTGCCATATTTAGTAAACCTGACTAAATAGGTTTAGTCAGGTTTAATATAATTATTATACTTATATAATTATACTTTAGAGTGTGCCTAACTGTGTGTTAGGGGGCATCCTATACTACATTAGAGTAGTGCTTGTGTTACACAATGTCAGTGTTGAGGCTTCGGACTGTAGGTGGGGTGATTTCAACATTACAGGAATATTCTGAGTATGGTCAACATGGAGATTAACTGTGTTACCTTTTTAAAGTAACTGAGATGATGGTGTACCTTTAAAAACCAAATAAATACATACATAAAATAAAAATGGCAAGAGGAACATATGTGTAACAAAACAGAGGTGCAAGATAAGATACTGGACAAGTGTAATATCTTAGCTCTATACAGTGTGTGAGAGATTGTGTGTTGTACGGAGGGTGAACTAGAAGTTTGGGCCATATTGACATGATAGCATTACACAGTTCCTGCAGATTTGTTGGCTGCACATCTACGATGCTGACATAGTCCTGAGTCTTTCATCCAGTGTTTTAACATTTGTATCCTATTCATTTATTTATTTTTAATCTTTAGTTCTGGTTCCATTTGTATTCTGGCTGCTGTTTAAATTTTAAGTATTCATTTGTATTTACTTCTTTGAGTTTAATCCATCTTCTCTACTGTTCCATTGTATTTTCTTTTATGCATCTTTGCGTTTCCTTTTTAGTTGCTTACTGTTTTATTTTGAAAGGCATGCATCTTTGGTGCTTTGTAATTAGTTTTACTTCTTGTGTATATATTGTCCAAGTCTGCCCCTGTCCTTCTTTGCGTTGTCCACATTGCTGTGTGTCTCCCTTGCTCTGCTTTCCCTGAGTTTCCAATGCATTTTCTGGATGTTTGGACTCCTTGATGTGGTGCCCGGTTATCATCTGGATTTTGGACTTTGGGATTTTCTGGAGCAAGAAGCATTAAAGCTTGTTTGAAGTGTATTCCTGTCTCAAGAGTCCTGCATTAGGGTCCATAAAGCTTTTCCTCCACACAGTGTTTCATGACAGATGTGAAGCAGTAATACTGCAACAAGATGTTCTACTTTCTTCCCCTTTCTGATGCTTCATTTGAACTTAAACAGGTCCATTCCTACAAGCCTAAATGCACTGAGTCACAGCCATGTGATTGGCTGATTAGAGATGAGGTAGAATAGGTTTATCTAACAAAGTAGTCTATAAGAGTGTGCATGTATACTTCAGTCAAGACCACTGTAGTCAAAAGATCATTTGAAATGGAAACATTATATATTTGGCAGCTCAGCGCATACATTGAATTTAAATGTAGGAAAAGGAGCAGCGTGATCCCAGCACAGAACAGAGGAGCTGTCAGTGACATCAGATATGACATCTCTGTGGAGAGCATCCTCACACAGAACATGACATCGTGGTTTGGGAACAGCTGTGTTAAGGACCAAACAGCTCTTCAGAGAGTGATCCGTACAGCAGAACGCTGCTGCAGGATTGCTCTCCCCCCGCTTCAGGACACCTACACCAGGAGATGCCGGACTAGAGCAGCGCAGATACTGAAGGACTCGTCCCATCCTGGCACAAACTGTTCCAACTTCTGCAATCCGGTAGAAGGTCCCGCATCATGGAGCTCCCCCCCCCATTACACACACACACACACACGCCCTCTCACATCATCCATAACTGACTGAGATAGGACCCTCTTCTAGACACTAAACCCACTGGCACAATGTACATTTCAAATTCCTTTCATTTTAAATATGTTTATATTGTCTATTCTGTAAAATAGATTGTGAAATGTACAGAATTCACCTGCTTGCTGCATACATGCTACTACTGCACGTTTACCTAATGTATATATTATATATAATCCCCCCCTCTGCTTTTGCACAAGTCGAGGAGCGTGTCAGGTTACATTTCACTGTGTGTTTTACTTGTATAACTATGCATGGGACGAATAAAGAACCTTGAACCTTGATAAGTCAGGCACTACATGAAAGGAGGAGCTGGGGTGGAGATGAGCTGCAAAGTGTCTTGCAGATGTGCAGCCACTGTAGGAGCTGAGCATGACTTTATTTACTGTGTATGGATGCTCAGCCTCTTTGAGAAAGTGTCTTTTCTGCTTTATGTGTTAAAGCTGTAGTGGCTAGGAGCCAAACACAGGCGCACACAATGTGGCGAAGGTGTGCTTATGTTTCTCATCTCCAGAATTTAAACCGTTTTTGTTGCCACCACCTGCCAAGCTCCCACAAACCCTCTAGGGTCATTTCACAACACCACAACTCCAAATCAATTCAGTTTTATTTCTGTCTTGTCAATTCACAACAACAGTCATCCCAAAGTGCTTTAGATTGTAAGATAAAGATCCGGATTCAGATTAAAAAAATAACCAACTGACAACACACATTCAGAGTTAATACTTTATTTCTTTACAAAACTGGCATTGTAAACATCTAACTGATATGCAAAACATGTTCATAGACAAAAAGCATAAAACTTTCAGGCCCTGAGTGAACTCATTCAAGATGGATACATGTGCCAGGACAAGCCTGAGCTCAGAACTCACATAACACTAAACCTGATAAAATCCTTTCGTGTCCAGTCCCACTGGTTTCTGTGATCTTACAGACGAGGCTTGATCTGCAGTTTTTTCTCTGTGGAAGAAAAAAAAACACCCTGAAGATTAGGAGGAAAAAAAAAAGAGTATTTGCAAAAATTAAATGACAAAAAGGTCCAGTTAGAAAATGACAAATTGTGTGTTTGCTCATGTGCAACTGACTCTGTTGAATCCTGCTCAAACATTGAGTGATGACATCTCAGTTGATGAGCAAATGAGGAAGAAGATAGAAACAGTACAACAGCGATGAATGAAGGTAGGTGGGAATGTGTGTGTGTGTGTGTGTGTGTGTGTGTGTGTGTGTGTAGCCTGGCAGTGATACATTGCATCTGAGCTAATTTATGCAAAGTGAAGAGGAACTTGTTTGGCTCAGTTCCACCTTTAATGAGGCTCTGGGCGGTGCAGTGTGTTAGTGAGAGACCAGTGTGTCATTAGTATTACTTAAGAGCACAAACCAACTGGACAGAGGGGGTGGACGGATGAGCCAGTGATGGTCTGTGTGTGTGTGTTTTCCTGGCACCCACAGGACAAAGCTCTAGTCTAAAATGTTCTTCATAGCGCAAAACAAAACAACACCTTTGATTTCTAGTTTCCAGGTGTTTCTGAGTCGCTTCAATCTACAATTCTACATGTTTCTTACAATGTGAGGGAACTCTGCAAGGAGAAACTTCCAGCTGATAACACTTCTTTCCATACTCACCGAAGTCCTTCGAAAATCATGTCTTGACAGCCATCTTAAAACATCTTACACCACCATTTTCATTCACCTAAACTAACTTTATTGTAACTAATCACCGAGAAATATAAACCGCTTGTATATGAAGGCAGTAATCAAAAAGTTTTCAAAAGTCCCTTTAAAAACAAAACCTTTACATAACTTATAATCTTCAGTTCAAAGTCAACTGCCTGAGAACTTTGTCGTTGTGACTTTACTTATTTTGAGATCTTAAAATTGCAGCCGTGCTGAAACCTGTCAGTGTCTACTGCAAGATTATTATTAAAAAATATTTGGACTGGGACTGTGTATTACTGGATACGGTGAGAGGTCAAGATGACCCAGGTCAGTCAAAGGTGCTGCTTGATTCCAAGTAAGATGAGGCTGGGGCCTTTCTGTGTGGCAACTGTACGTTATTTGAGGGGCTGTCACAGGGCAAGACGAAGGGTACACCTTGGACAGGTAATTCACACTCAAATCTGGGGTGAAATTAGAACTGCCAGGTAACCTAAGATGCATGTCCGTGGACTGTGGGAGAAAGAGTACACAGACATGTTAGTGTACTCTGACTTTGTTAGTCCAAGGTATACACCCTGCATCTTGCACTATGACAACCCCCTCCCCTCTGTAATCCTATATTATTTAAAAAAAATGGATGGATGGTTATGAGAAACAGACTCTCTCAGGTGAAAAACACCAGCTTTATGAATATGCAGCAGGAATAGGAACAAGCTGCTGTGAAAGTTACTGACATAAGTTGACATGTCATTAGAATCCCAAAAAGCAGGATTCTTCTCCTTTTATTGGCCCTTTAGTCAATGAAATGATGAACAGCTAATCAAAACTGGCAGCAAGAGCAGTCTGAGATGGCGTACCTGTGCCAAGGCTGAAAATGGTCTCCACATTATGCAGGAACTGGGTTGCTTGATTATATTTGATAAAAGGAGTATGCAGTACCTTTCTTAGGCTTTCTTGAATGACTTACTGATGGAAACATCATTTTGTCATCATACATTCAAAAAGTAAGAGTTAAAAAAATCAAGACATACATTTCTAAACATACTGGACTAAGTAAAGTCTTCATGTGGCACACAGACTTTACATATTTTTTCCACAGTGTGCTTAGCTAACTTTTTAGCAGTTTTCTCGCACCGTGAAAGTGACAAAAAAGTTTTTCATGCCTTCAGTGAGAATAGCTGAGTTAGAATTGCAGTGAGTGATATTAAGATTATATACAGTAGAAAAATGGTGGTTTTCTACTGTTTAGTAGAAAACTGCCTTATTGATATTAAGAGTCGTGACTGGTTCTGTATGACTTGAACTACTCTTTAGCATAATGACTTTATCAAGGAGAAAATGTCATTTTTAAATGGATACTTAGAGCAAGGAGACTATCCAACTGTCCAATTCTAATTTCAGTCATTTTTGCCGTCACTCTTAATTATCCATTGCCTTTTACTTGTTTAAATCATCAGACAAAATTAGTGAAATCATAACACAAACTGTGTGAAAAGATAGATTTGTGGAATGTGTGGTCAAACAGGTTGAACACAGATGTTAGATGCAAACAAATGCTGCACTGGAAGTGACAACCAGTTGGTGAGTATGTGTATGTTTAGCAGGCAGGGGCAGGTGGATGGGTGAAGCCTGGTGAAAGCAAGGGAGGGGGATGGGATGGCCTCTGTCCTAATCCACTATCTTTCAAGTCTGTCAACAGAGAGCTCAGCTGTGCCATCCAGCCATAAACTGAAATATTATTACCTCTGTCCTCTGAGCATTATTACTCCTCCACTGAGCGTCACCAGACACACTCTAAAGCTCACCTCCTGATCATTATTATCTGTCTACAGCTCAGACAGACCACCACTCCCCAGTCCCACGAATTAAGCAATGATGTATTCATGACAAAAAAGAACCTCCTACAAAGCATCTGTGGACAATACACCTCTGTGTCAGCACTTTTACACCAAATGAATCGCAGTTAGTCCTCTTAAGGAATATTCTATGACAGCTTACCTTTTGCCATGACTGCTAATTTAAACATTCTACCACATTTGGAGATATGAAGTAACAATGACTCTCAGAATCTATGGTTGTAAAAAAATCTACCAGATTATCTACAAGTGGGAAAACGTTGATCCCCACAACATTGAATGAAACATTATTGTGTGCACATCACTGTAGCAGAACATGACTGGACAACTATTAATAAAAGACAATTCAGGACACCAGTGTGTAGAAGCTTTGAGTTCAGATAGTTCATAAAGATGGGATCAGAAGTATTTGGACGATGGCACATTTTGCAGTTTTGCCTCTGTACACCACCTTGCTTTTCAAACGATATGTGATTGAACTTTGTTTGCCTGCGGGACTCCAGAAGCAACTAATAGGTACTGGTAGGATAAGGGGGCCGCTGCTCTGGAAGTACCTTAAGCAAAAACTTCAATGGAACAAGGCTTTCGATTGACCTCAAAGTGATTCTGGCAAACTGTCAGACGAGTCAGGAGTGAAAAGCAGCACTCTAATCACACTGTATACAGTGGAGTTGGGATGCTGCTGACTTCAACTGAAGGTATATGAGATTCGCCCTCAATTCCCTAAGACTCTGGATGTTGTGAGGCTGTCTTGTATGACATGTCTCTGCAATGTTGCATACAAATCTAGGGAGGTGCCTCTAGATTAGCAGATTTGAATGATGGCTTCCCTGTTCAACAGGACAGTCCATCCTTTAGTTGAACCTCAGATTTAGGAGGAACAATAAGGGGTTTTTGGACATTGGACAAGCTCTTTATCCTTTTGAGGAGACTTTGCACAGTCTACATATATCTTACTGACTTGGACATCGCAGTATCCGGTGGAGGCACTTCGGCAGTATGGTGTATCTGGCTTGCTATAAAGCACCATTTGGCCCCTGTACAGCCGCAGTGAGGCGGACTCCTTGCCAGTGGGTTTTGGACTCCATTAAGGCTGCCCCTTTTCATTGAATCTGTTCAGAATTTTTAACTGGCAGAATATCTAGGAATAGCAGGGCTCTAGAGTGCGACCAATTTGATCGCAAATTCAACCAAATTTTTCAATGGTGCGACTAACAAAAATTCTAGGTTGCACCGGTGCAACCAACAGCTGTTCGAGTCTCCGTGTGGTCAACAACATACACACATTATGCCTCTATCGTGGTCTAAACCAATCAGAGATAGTCAGCGGCGGGACCTCTCTGATTGGCCGTGGTCCAGATATTTCTGTAGTCCTTTGTGTGTACGTTCAAAAGTGCAGGTGGATAGAGGGAGGTGAGTAGCTTGAATAAAGCGATATCAATTCATTAAATCCTGAATCGACTTTTATTAATGTATTTTGCCAGAAACGCTCACAAAACTATTTCAACAACCACCAAACAGCAAATGAGAGCAGGTAAGCAGATTCTGCACAAAGACGTAAACACAGAGCGCGGACCCGACGCATCAGAATCAGCTTTCTCTTTCTCGGTTTTCTCACCCGATGGCACGTACGTGTACACACCCTTGGGGCTGGAAGCCGACAGCTCACTGATTCTGATGTGTCGGCGGGTCCGCGCTTTGCGTTTACATCTTTTTTGCGCTAGATTCTGAGCTGCAGGTTTTGTCTCTCTCCAACCAAAATTCACTGAACCAGCAGCAAAAGAAGATCCGAACTGTGCTTCACATTTGATAAATGTCGTCATTAATTCCCTCTGACTTCTGCTGTTTTGCTTCCACCATGAAGCAAAACAGCATTATTCATTCGCTTATTACACACCAGTCTACCGTTGTTTACAGCGCTGTCGGCCGCCGTCTATATATATTTTTTTTTAGAACTCAAATAACCTCGTGCAAGAGAGCCTAATTTCTGCTGTTCAATACTGAAGAAATGTATACTTTTTAAAATTATGTAAAATTGCAGAATATTTTTAAGGTTATCTGCTATAAAAAGCCAGGCCAGGAAAATCTGATTCATGTTTTTCTGTTTTATCCTCAGTTACTTTGACACAAAGGCATCTGCTGTGATGCTCACACCTCTGATGAAGTCTCACAGTGTCAGTACTGATAGATGATCAGAAATATAATACTTATGACTGTCTGAGGCAAAATTGAATCGAATCACCAAACAGGTCGTAACAGGAGGCTGATGTGATGATTAAGTTTAACATTGCCTACAATATTGTCAAAGAATGCCAAAACACTTTAAGCACAAGCACTTTTTCAGTAACTTATCTTTCTTGTAGAACTGTGCTCCAAATAAAGAACTTTGTGTTGGCGAGATTGTTAGTTAATCCTTTACAAATCAATATTGTCTGTATGGACAGCAGTTTCCCCCCTTAAAAAGTGCACATGTAAAACTGCGGTGTTAAGTGATGCGGGTTAAAAATTTGGGTGCGCCTAACTTTTGTACTGGTGCGCCAGTGCAAACGTGGCAAAAGGTTAGTCTAGAGCCCTGCATAGGCAGGTGGTAGACTTTATCTCTGATGGCCTTTGCTTTTTATAGTTGATATGGTTCTTTGTAACCCAAATAATTTTCTTAGGGATTAATAAAATATGCTGATTCTGATTAGCTTCATGAGGTGGTGACCTCCAGCTTGCACTGCAGCAGTTTAACGCTAAGTGAGGGGAAAGACAATAAGCACCTCCATAAATTCCAGATATTTAATCTGCTCAGTTTGCCACGAGATAATGACAGAATAGGACTCCATGAAACTGTTTGTCCATCAGTTATTCAGTTACAATTGAACCTCTGGAACTAGGGACTGCAATTCAACTGCATCTTAATTATTTGACGAAAAACAATCAAGGTGGTATACAGAGACAAAATTCCAAAAACTGCGTCCAACTGTCTAAAAAAAAAAAAAAGACTTAAGTGCTTACTGAGACCTATGCACCTTTACTCATTAATTTATAGTGCAAAATCTTTGCTACTGTATAAAAAGCAAATAAGCAAAAATAATGCAGCAATGACTGCATTATTAGAGCCAGAAGGTTATTCTTGTCCCTTCTGGCTTCTCAATAATCATCAGTCAGACTGTATGTGTTTCTCTACTAAACCTCTTAATGTTTGAATTCAGGTGTTCATTGAATTGAGTCCCATTGCCACAGGTGTATAAAATCAAGCACCTAGCCACGCAGTCTGCCCTTACAAACATTTGTGAAAGAACAGGTTGTTCTGATACTGTAATAGGATGCCACCATTGCAACAAGTCAGGTCATGACATGTCTTCTCTCCAAGATATCTCACGATCAGCTGTAAGCAGTTTAATTGTGAAGTGTTAATGAACCACAGGAAGTCTAACACTACGTAAAGTTACAGAGCGGGGTTTCAGAGTGCTGAGTTGTAAAAGTCACTGACTCTCTGCTGATTTAATAACTACAAACGACAAAAACTGAACTGAGGGATTCGTGACATCTGTTTCTTTGGCTGAGCAGCTCCTGTAGTTGTAATATGAAGGTGACCTGGTATTTTTTGTCCATACAGTGCACTATGTTAACTTATGTGACCATTGCTCTCTGGGTTTTGTTGTTGATGCTTATACCTTTGACTTGCACTGCATCAGTAGGAAGCGTGTCTGGTGCATCTGCCTCCTCTGGAGAGCTGGAGAGGGAGATAAATGAGGGCAGCACCAACGAACCTGTGGAGGGCATCCCCAGTGATGCTTGAGAATCCTGTGGCATCACAACAGACAGATGGGGTCTGACAGAAGGGGGGAAAAAAGCCAACAAAACAAAACATAACATAATTAGTCACATGACCAAAGTTTTACAAGTCATGATAAAGATCGATTTAAATTTTAGACCTCTTCAGAGGATCCTTGGTGCGTGCTTTCTTAGCTGGAGGGGTCACACTGTTGCTGGCGCGGCGTTTGACTCGTTGGCGGTGCTGCAACTTACAGCGTGAGCCATGTGGGCAGGAGCCCGTCTTAGAGAAGTCTGGACACACTAGAGTGTGTTTCTTCTTACACTGGTGATAATAAAACACACACACAATCAGGTTTGTAGTTTCACTGCAGACATGAAGAAAGTGACAACTTGTGTCATCACAAATATGGTCAATATGAGTGGATTAATGTCTAACATCTATAAAACATGTGACCTAGTGTACCTTTATTTGTTTAAGTCTGTCTGTCCACATAAGAGACATGTTAAATATTCATATTACGCTGACTACTGTCATGCTTGTCACTACAGTCATCAATCTTGAGATTGTACTGCATAATGCAACCACTTATTTAAGGGGGTGTTTTTGTTTTGAGTTTGTCTGGGATGGGCCACACGTTCTAACTCCTCAGGTTCAAGTCTCTTAGAGAAACACTCTACACCCAAAACATCTCAAATCCAGGAACCACACACACCACGCAGTCCTCCCAGAGATCTGCTCCTATGTTACTGGTGCCAGAAACCACAGGACCCCTCAAAGATTTCAGGGGTCAATGCCCAACAAGTCAGTTTGCAGCATGCGAGGGACTTGCACAATTTCAGGCAGGTGGCATAAATAAAGGGGCAGACTGGTATAGTTTAAGTATCAAAGACTTTCACTTATTGGAGGATGGTAATGAATTTCTGACCATAGTTTATTTTTCTTCCTGATGTGATACAAAATTTTACTAATCTAGAACATTATGAAACTCTGTTTTGGCAGCTTGGAATATTAAACAACACTGTTCTGTATGTGTAGTGGTATTGAAGTTACTATCAGCACCAGTATAAAAACACAGTAAGAGATGACACTTTATTTGAGATGTAATTAAAGACTGCTTCATGAAGACCTACACAGCATTTTAGTCATTTTAATGGCTCAATCTTAAGATCTGAAAGGAAACCGTAAAAGACAGAAATCCATTTCTGAGTAGTCAGCTGATTTCACATATACTGAACAGGCCTATGACAGGATTTTAAGTGGTAAAAGTGAGGCCCACCTCCTGATTAGGTGCTTTATATGACCCTCCTTTGTAAGTTACCTCTTTTAAAGAGACTATGTCTGTGCCACCCGTCTCTTTTTACATGCAAGCTGAGAAAGTGGGTCATTCTGGGGAGTAGTGTGCAAGAGAGAGCGATGCATGTTTGCAAGTGAGTGTGTATGACAGTGTAATACGGGTGTAAATTGGTAGCTTCATTCTCCACGAGATCCGATCCCTCCCACCTGTCAGAAAAGCTAATTATATTCACTCTGGGGTACAGGCTGCAGGGAGCGCGCGCATGTGTGTTTGTGCGCATCTGTGGAGGGATGACGAGTGCAGGACTGGGAAGCACACCAGAAATAGCGTGTACCAAGGGTTGGTGTGTCTGTGTGTGTGTAGGGGTGAGGGATCTCAGGATCGATTTTCCAAGAACACTGTGGACTCTTGGTCAACTCTCTCTGGAGCCCAGTGGCCCTGACTTGCTGCCATCAGAGCTCCTCTCACCATCCTCACACTGATGTTCCTGCACCCCTTGGTGCCAGGACGGCCCAGGATCAGCTTGCTGTCAAATGTTTCCCTGGATCATCTTATAGGGCTGCGGTTTTGTCACACTTCTCTAAACTAATCAGGTCCTCTACTGGGGCCCATAATGATGATTCCCATTTGGTGCATGACGCCACCATGAAACCTAACAGGTCTCCTGTTATGATGTACCACAAGGCATCATTTTAATAGATTCAGCTCATTTTTACTGGTACTGAAACAATTCTGCAATCATAAAGAGATTCAAGTTATACTACTATAAAATACAAATCACTAGATTTTCAGACTTTGACAGATTTTGTTTTGCATTTTCACTTGACGTACATTACCAAAATGGACAGAAACACTGGCAAGTCTTCACAAGCCTTGCAAAACCACAAACTTCTCTTACACTTCCACAGCTTTGTTTGTAGCGATGCTGTGCATTAAGCTGAGCATGCACCGAGCAGGTAAACTGCCTGACTAATCACAGACTTGCTTTAATGCTCTCCAAATTTAACAAGTCTCTGCTTTATAAAAACTTAAAGCAGATGGTAGCTGCAAAAAGCACATTGTTATGCACTTTTTTAAGCATACTATTTGTGTTTTTAAAAGACTTTATTAGTCCCAAAACAAATATAATTGTCACTATTTGGCAAACAGTTGGTTTATAAGAGACAAAAGTTACCTAACACAAATAAAGGTCATGTTTTCAGTTCAACATTGATATTGGATGACTCTTGTGACATCAAATTTGAGCAAATATTTTTCAGAAAGTTTGGTAGCGGATAAAGTGCTCAGTGCTGTTCTAACACTATTTAAAATGTAAATAAAAACAAAATGAAATGATTTGCATTTACAGAAAGAACAAATCTAATGTCTAATGTCAAAACTATAAATTGTATTTAAAAAAAAAAAAAAATCAATGCGCTCCATTTGTTTTAGATGCCAAAAAGAGGTTTGAAAAAAAAGTTGAAACATGGACATATTTACTACTGCGCTGCATCTCCTCTTTTAAAGACTACAGTGTCTCAACATTTCAGAGCTTGCTTCATGATGTTTTTAATTTGGCAAGTTACTAAATGTTTTCAAGGGGTGACAGTTTTGAACTGTCACCCACTAATCTGAATTACATTTGATATTTTCCTTTTAATAATTACACAGGGTGGCACAGCGGCTAGCACTGTTGCCTTACAATCAAAGGGTCCTGGGCAGGACAAGGGTCTCCCTGTGCCAGCGTGGATTCTCTCCAAGTACTCCGGTTTCCTCCAATAGTCTGAAGACATGCATGTTAGGTTGAATGGTGATTCTAAATTGGCTCTAGGTGTGAGTGTGAATGCTTGTCTGTCTCAATACTCTAGGCCTGCCACAGACTAGTGACCTCTCAAGGATGTACCCTGCTTCTTGCCCTGTAACAGCTGGGATGGCTCCAGCACCACTGCGACTGCAGTGAATAAGAGGGAGAAAATAGACGGATGGACAGAAAATAATTATACAATAACCAGTTGTGCAAAGGGATAACTGGTTTTCTTTAGTTTTCCCTTTGCTCGCATGTTTTTTTTAAAAATGTGTTGCTGGTCTCATATTTGAAATATATTATTTTTTCAAAAATAATTCAATTTTTTATCAAATTGATGTATTGTTTTTTTTCATCAGTTAGAATGAAAAACAGGACTTTAATGATTTTTGGATTATAGCATTGTGTTGTGTTTTACATTTTACATTGCCTTCTAACTTTCTTTCATATTGCTTATATAAAACAATTTGGAAGAAAGCTAGGATCAGTCCTGACAACTGACAGACAGCTATGCAGAGACGGGAAACTCTGCACACTCTGCACATCTAAATACACAATGTATGTAATAAAAGGATCATGTCTCTGTCACATACATCAACTTCTCCCAGCATGTGCTCGCAACCCTATTATCAAAGTTCTTAAAACTGCCACGTATCTATCAATTAAGAAAGAGGACAGAGTCCTCAGGACTAGGCTGTGTTAAAACTGAAGAGTTAAAACAGGGAGGTAGTTGTTTTGAAACAAAGTGTCAGAGAAATGGACTGTAAAAGCTCACTCGTCTTTCCTGAAGCTCCATACATCCTCATTTTCATAAAAAGACAGAAAGAGCGAGAAAGAAAGAGAGAGAGAGAGTAAGAGACGAAATGGGAGAAAAGAGCTAAAGTGGACAGAACATCTTTATCCCACACCAAGTTAACAATTTTCCACTTGATTTAAGGAATGCTGGGATGTCTCTGGGGCCTATTAGAGAGCTCTCTGCTGGGCCAAAACCAGGAAGAGTCAGCACATTTACCAAGAGACTGAAAGAAGGCGCAAAAGAAGCAAGAAAGAGAAGAAGGGAGGGAGGGTGGGAGATGGAAAAGACAGTAAAATGAAAAAAGAGGATATCATATGCATTTACAACTTGGGCATTAAGCCAACAATCGTTGAGAGCAACTTACAGTGAATGGAAGAGAACAATAATTGAGCACAGGTTGACATATTACTAAGATTACAAACTGAAAAAGGGAGAAAAAGGAGGAATTTACCATGTCGCTACACTACACTTCAGGCTGTGATCAGATCGACATTACTATCCTCCTCATTTATTTCAATAATGCAGTGCGAGTGCCGATGCAGAATTCTTAGGTTTACGAACGAGCAAAGCGCTCCTGTTGCATCGAATTTTAGCAAAAAAAAGGGAACCTGGCTTCACTTGTTGGGCACAATTCTAAGATCTTTTTGCCTGTGATTAGTTTATCGTTTATGTACAGCAAACATTCTTGATGCTCACTAATTTACAAAATGATCATTTAGATAGGAGGAAATAAAAGCTGCTCCGACATCTTTAGGAATATCTGGTCACTTGGTGTCAGGATTTGGCAAGGATGTGAAATTCAAGCGAGTCCTCCAAGACCAGAACTTATCTCCGTATAAAATATATAAACAGCACAACTGCATCAAGACAAACCTTTGAGTTTTTACTAACTAAAAACAAAAATCAGGATATCACAGTACAAGAAAAAATGGGTTGTTAAAGTTTGGAGCGTGGCCCAACTTCAAAGACCAACACAACATCGCCACTAGAAGCCCAAGACAGACAACGCACAGTGAGAGAGGCTGTGCTCTCTAAAGCAGCTGCATAGGGCCCAAATACACACACTAAACCAACTTTCTCTCAGGCCGTGCATCAAGGAGCTCAAACCGAAGTGTTGACCCTGGATATACCTCTACACAGCAAAATCTCCAGTGTTAAATTAACACTAGAGAGTGTCTATATGGGTCCACTCCTCTGAGTGTTAAATACAACACTGTTGAGTGTTAAATTAACACTGTTGACAGTGTTATATGTTTAAAAGTAACCTAGTCAGTTTTGAAGATTAACAATGGCTAACCCTGAGCAGTGCTGATTTTCTAACACTGGAATATTTCTAACATTTTGAGTTATTGAGTTATTAAGATGGACTCAGTCAGGTTCTGTGTAGCAGATTAGTAACAAACCATATGAAGTCTTGCAGCAAACTACAAAAGAAAACTGAACCTCGAGCAGTTTTTGAGCAAAGTCTGTTTTCCAGTAGCCAAATAATGTTAGAGATTAGTATTTTCACTGGGCTCTGTCCTGGCCCATACCCAGGTGTGCTGACACACAGCAAACTTCAAGATGTTTTATCATTGAACAGAGGAACTCTGTATCAACAATCTCACCCTGAATGATGAATTCAGAGAGGACAGACAGAACATGATCCTGACTGGTAACCAAAGTCAAATCAGTTATGTTCGTTCATCTTTATGGGCTTGTTCCCTTAACTTTTTCATCATTTTCTACATTTTATATCTACTTTTTCTCTGTTTTCCTCTTTATTTCCTATATTTATTTTTATTTTCACTTGAACAGACAAGGAAAGACTGAAGGTGAGAGCAAACCAATAGCGTATATACAGTTTTTCCCCCGCTGGTGGGAAGAAGGTGCATATAAAAAGGCTCAATTCGCTTTCGTTATCATGAGGCCAAACAGCAGCTCAGACAGCTCTCTGCTGCACACTGGCTCAGATGCTGTTTCAACCACCTGAAGCAGAGAAGAGCCTATGAAAGCCAACTATTTAGCCAATCTTCCAAAAACTATGGATGACTGGCCACGGCCAACAATCACAGGTGACTGTGAGTTTCATGTGTTAAGAAACCTGGAAGAAGATAGACCTCATGAAGGAGCTACAGCCAACTAAAAATTAAATTCGGGGAGTAAGATGCAGTGGAGAAATTTAGGAAAGCAGAGAAAGAGCTGCAAAGGGGGTGCACATGAGACAACACTGGGATGATACAGGATGGTAGTGGGTCTACGAGGAGAAGGATGAGGAAGGGGGAGGAGGATGGAGGACAGGAGCAGACTTAACCCCTGAGATGCTGAAGTGTCTGCCTGCCTGGCCCATAGTGCCATCCTCAGCAGTTTTCCCATCTATAATTACTGCCTACTATCCATCATAGAGCCGCCAGAGCATCGCAGCGCACCGCTCTATAAACACACACACACGCACTCAGGCACAAACACACACAGGGGAAAATCACAGACCTAAGCACTTCAGCTAATAGAATAAATATTAATATCCCTTTTGTTTTCTATATCCTCATTTCCCCATGCAATATTTAAATGAGGTCTGACAGTGTGAAAAAGCATCTGTTTCACACTCAAAAATAAGCACAATGAAGAGAAGGGAGCCAGAGATGGATGCAAAAACACAAGGGTGGGCTGGGAGGTGGTGGGGTGGGGGCAGGAGTGGAGGGTGTGTTTGAGGTTGACACGCGGGCAGCAAGTGCGTGTGGTGACTTAAGGATCGTGAGTTCAGTGGAAGTGGTTTTCTTACCCATCAGACCCTCAATGTGTCACTCAGACACTACAGTTATGCCATTATGGACCACCACCCCCTGCAGCTGTTCCTGCTTGTGTGTCAGTGTGTACATGTGCGTTTCTGTGTGTGTGTTCGGGGGTGGGGGTGGAACCACTTGTTTACCTAAGCCTTAAGTTCAGGGAAACTTTATACATGTTATATAATCCGTATGCTCAAATTGAGGAGCACAGCTTAAAGAAAGAACTCTGAAATCAGATCACAGCGTCAGTGCAGGACTGAAACCAAATTTAGAGCCAAACTCACAGGTTTAACCGTGATCCACGTTAAACCTGTGAGTTTCAACTGATCATTGCACGTGTCTCTAATCTCACCTGCACTGATAACCGGCCAAAAGGTGTCCCTACAACATCCAGCTCAACCAATGAAGAGAGAGAAAGTACAAAAGTGACAGGAAATAATCCCCAAGCACCGGACATTCATGGATGTTGTTTTCCTAGCTAAATCTGGTCAGGCAGTCATGGCTTTAAAACAGACGTCACCTTCACATCTAAATTTGAGAAGTTAACTCAGCATGAATCCATGCTTACCCACTGAGCAAATTCTATCAGTGTAGTCTGAATGCAAAAAGCAGAATGATGGCAGTAACGCCAAATCCAGACTCAATTCTGATTACTTAATTCAAAAATTAGCTTAAACAGAAAAGAGAAACAGCCAAGTTCACCATGAAGAGAGTGACACATTAACAAAAAACATCAGAGATCCCAAAAGCATACATGGTGGCTGGAGTGAGGAGTTTTTAAACACTCATTTTCACTCCGAAAGAAGCTTTTTGTCTATTTTGACTTCTGTCATTTCGACTGCAGGGACTAATGAACAGCACAAGTGCAAATTATGTTGTTTTACACATTTGTGATGCTGCTCCATGTGCAGTGTGCAGCAGAGACCTACACCATGTGGACATGGGTTTAAAAAGCTCTGTGTAAAATCTATAGATTACCAACACACCATCATGATAGAACCTGCTGCGATCATAAACAAACTGTGGCATAGAGTCTGTAAAATCTAATGCCCTTTAACAAATTAAAAATGTTTTTGTGCATTTGTTTGAGTTTTTACCTTCTCTCCCTCAGGACAGTAACCTTTTACAAAGTCTTGGCACACTTCAGCTTTGCGGGACACGTAGACATGACTGTAGGGACAGTCACTGTTGTTACAGATGCCCTTCAGGAAGTAGGAACACACCGGCATCTGGGAAGAGACAGACATGTGCGTGTATACCATGTGAACCTGACAAATGTTCACAGTGCTTAGTACATACAAGCAGAAAGTAAAGTGTGGAGGATGGTTTATGAATTAGAGAACCCAATGACAATACATAATTTCACAGCAGTGTTTTATGTAAAACCATCATCACAGAGAGGAAGATTGCAGGGGTGATGAGGTGACATGAGATTATACAACTTTATAAACAGACATGCAGTTCTAAAAACCACCACTAGACGTGTCCCGTGTGCCAAGTGATCTGTCACACCGAGCAGCTAAATGACCTTAATTGCAGTTGACAGCAGCGGAGCAAGAGTGAATGTGTGTCTTGACAGCATGTGTGCAGAGAGATCGACTGATTTGGGTGCAGGGGTGAGCCTGGTGGTGACCGGTCTAAATATACCTCTGAGGGGGATTCAGTGAAGAAAGATGAGAGAGGAGGCGGATTGTGAGAGGGACTCCACCTCGTTGAGATAGGATCAGTTCTACCTAATTAACTGCTACAGAAATATTTATCCAGGCTGAAGCTCGTCCAGCTCTCATGATTTGTTTATGTGAACTGGATGTGTGCGCAGACTGAGCCAAGGGTGGAGAGCAAGTGGTGAGCGAGATGGTTGTTGGGGGGCCATGCCAGGTGGAGTTGGTTCAGGGGTATTTGGTTTCGAAGTATTTGTGGTAATGGGGAGACTGGACGGTGGGGTGCAGGAATTGGGATTCTACACTAGTGCCTGGATCAAGTTCGGAGGGGTGCTAGCTGCATAAGCCTGCACCCCCTTTCTGTCCACATACAGTCCTGCTTAAGGAAACTGCATGAAATCAGAGCGGGTGTATCCCATGAAGGGAGGGGCCAAAGGCTTGGGGTGGGGGTCTGGGTGTGGGGGAAACTGGCATTACAAATAGACAGCTGGGCTCTCAGCACTTACAGGCAGCGGTGTGACAACACACATGTGCGCAGAGCTTTGTGTGTGTGAAGGGTGAGGCAGCAGAGCACCTGTTGGAGGGCTACTTGTCTCAAAGAGAGAGGAAAAAAAGCTTTCCCTTTTTTAGTTTCAACACTTTCCCTGTTTGGTGTTGGTGAACAAATAAAATGTATCTATTTTTCTTTTAAAACGGCTACAAGAACATTCATATATGGCCTGCATTTGTATAGCACTTTTCTAGTCCGTAAGGGCCCCAAAGCGC